>NW_022196904.1:186569895-186609180 GCF_008632895.1 Mastomys coucha
GGAGAATTGGGTTCTGATGATGGCAAGTGACCTTGGTTTGTGTTGTTTATTTTCTTACGCTTGCCCACCACACACACCATCTGGTTAACTCTAGTGCTACCTGCCCTTGCTAAATCTGACTGGAGCCTATCCTTCCTGTGACCCTGGTTGTGTCAGAACTCCTCAGAGTCAAGCAGTCTCTGTGATCCTGTGATTCTTGGATACTGGGATCCTGGGCTTGTTAGATCACCTGGAAGTGTGGCTTTCTCTGTGTGTTGTGGGACTGGCTGCAGAGCTTGTGCCCAAGGTCTGCTCAGAACATTAACCCCGACAGACCTGAAGGAACCCAAGTCACTGGGCTGGTGGAGTTCCTGTGTGCCTGGTTCCTCTGGACCCAGTTACTCCCAGTGTTGGGACAGATGTTGGTTCCTGCTTACCTCTGATCCCGGGTGTGTCAGAGCGCCTGGGAGTGGAGCTTCCTCTCATTCTTTTGTGTTTATCTGACATCATGTTGGATTGCAGTTCTCTCTTTACTTTTCTTATAGCTGTCCGCATGGTGCATGCTTCAAACTGTGCCACACTTTCCCTTGATGTAGAAAGCTCTTGATACACAACTGTTAGGCAAAACTGTAATGGATGATTTGTTGTGCCATTACCTTCGAAACACGATAATACAAGGTGTCTTCCAACTCAGTTCTGGTCCCTGCGCCCTTCTGCACTGGTCACTTTCTGTTGCTGTGATAAGACACCGTGGCTAAGGCAACATGGTTGTATTTGGGCTTGTGGCTTCAGAGGGATAAGAGTCTATCACCATCACAGTAGGAAGTAGTGGCAGCAGGAAAGTATGGTGGCCAATGTTAAGAGCTCACAAGGTAGACAGCAGGCGTGAAGCAGAGAGAATGAGATGGGAATGGCAGGTGATATGAAACCTAGCCCGAGGAAATACTCCCTCCACCACACTTCCTGAACCTATTCAAACAGCTCTACCAAGTAGGTACCAAATATCCAAATATCTGAGCCTATGGGAGACAGTCTTTCAAAGCACCCTCTGGCTGCACATTCTCTGACTCTCACTAACTCATAGGCCCACCCAGACTGACCTTCCAACAGCTCCTCTACTTCCCAGGGATAGCTTCTGCCATAGGACAGACATCTAGCTTCTTATTTCTCCCTTCCTGATAGACTTAAAAAGTTTACCCCAAGTTCTAACCTTCCCCCAACTTTTAGGCTAAATTCTTGCCCTCTTTTTAAAATTTAGCAGCTAAATTAAATTAAAATAAATGATCCAGCAGTGGTGGCGTATGCCGTTAGTCCCAGCACTTGGGAGGCAGAGGCAGGCAGATTTCTGAGTTTGAGGCCAGCCTGGTCTACAGAGTGAGTTCCAGGACAGCCAAGGCTACTCAGAGAAACCCTGTCTCGAAAAACCAAAACAAAAAACAAAAACAAAGATCCAGCTCAAAATTTGACAACAAACACTTCTCCAAAGATAATGTGACAAAGAGTTATCATCACCTCAGACCTAGGACGGCTGTTAGCAAAGCCCTTTCACAGGGGTCACCTAAGCCCTTTCACAGGGGCCACCTAAGACCATCAGAAAACATGGATATTTGCATTATGATGTAAAACAGTAGCAACATTACAGGTATGAAGTAACAATGAAAATGATTTTATGCCTGGGGTTCACCACAACATGAGGATCTGCAGTAAAGGGTTACAGCATCAGGAAGGTGGAGAACCACTGGTCTACAGGTTTACCCACAATCCAGTGTTATGGGGGCATTTTCTCAATTGTAACTCCTTCCTCTGAGATGACTCTAGCTTGTGTCAGGTTGACACAAAATTAGCCAGGACAAGGTACGAATCCCAAACAATTGAAATTAGGATCTGAAAGATGTATGTGTACCACCATGCTCGTTGCAGGCAAGAGACAGAAGCAGCCGGCAGAGGCATGAGGAAAAGTGTCATCTGCCAACGCAGTTCCACGCAGCCTTTAAAACGGAAGGGACCCTGCCAAATACAACAACAACACGGATGAACTTGGACACTGAGGGAAATTCAATAATCCGGGCCACCAAGGACAAATGCTTACATTTACAGGAGGGACCTAAAATTATTAGAAACAAAGCCAAATGCAGGTAGCTCAGGGACTGGGGACCTGCAGGAAATCCCTGCTCCAGGAACATAGTCAAAATGTCTCACCTACCCTTAGTGGGGGAGTTCTGGAATTTTCTGTGTCAGCATCTGCCTACAGTTAACAACTGTACTGTGCATTGTGCAGCCGATAATTTAGGAAGACAGATCATAAGCTAAGTACATGTGTTTCCTTTTCTCATGGAGTTTTTCTCTGAGAATCCTGAGCCCTGGGGCATTCTGTCCCCTTGTTTCCCTCGATGGCCTCATCACCGCTTGGGATATTTGGATGTTTGTATACTGTGGTCCATCTTCCTCTATCATGAGAAGCCCATCAGAGAAAGAACAGCGCTCTATGTGCTGAGTGACTAATAATTGGTATATCACCCACTGTAACCATCCCAGGGGAGCAAAGTTATCCAGGAGTGGGGAGAGATCTGAGCCCCTCTTTCTGACTGTCAGAATACTGAAACCATGGTCCCTGAGACACTGGAACCTTCCTGAGTACATCCCCCTCCTCCTGGGAAAAGGGAAAGGCTGAAATCCTGGCCCACCCAGAGGAGGGATTTGTCTCTTAGGAAGAGACTTTTCACAATTTTGAAAACTTTTCAGACTTCCCTGAAGGAGAGACTGGAGTTGAGACCTTGACCACAACTGCTTAATCTTCATTGCTCTTGCTCTCATGCCAGGACTCCAAAGATGGACCCGTAGGGTCAGAGAGAGTCATGGGGCCCTTTGTTTGTTCCTCTTCTCATGGGCGCATTGACTGAATCTCCTCTGTTTTACTCTCTTACTCATCTCTTTAGTTGGCCTGTTGAGGATGAGCCTGCCATGTTAGCTGGACTCAGGTAGCTCCAATAAGTCACCCTACTATAGCAGACTACACACGTAGACCTCACTCCTTTAGCTCGAGTTCCGGGATTCACTTGGGCTGTAAGGCCAGCCCAGGAAAGCAGATGGTGCTAAGTGACAAAGTTCACTTGTGGCCAAGCATTCTTTGGTCATGTGAAGATCAGCATTTACAATGTTTACCTGACCCAGTTTCTCCAAGACTCCACAAAGCGCTGGACACAAAAGCAACCCACAAAATATGGCAACCATTTGAGCAACACTTGATGTCTCAAACATCTTCAATGACCCCTGACCACTGACCCCTGTGATGAACCCAAAAGTGATTTCCCTGCTTTAAATTCCCTTCCCCTAAACAGACACACCAGCACACACAGAAGCAGGGACTTGCAGTATAATGGATCAGGTCAGATAATAGGCCTCAAAGAGCTGAATTCAAATCTGATCCTTTTCTCTTTGGAGCCATGACTTTAACTAACTCCTGACTCCTCTGCTCACTGAATCTCATTGTTGTCACTTTGTGGCTAAGTCTCACCCAGCCCAGGCTGGCCTTGAACTCACTGTGTAGCTGAAGAGAACTTTGAATCTCTGATACTTCTACTCCTATCTGACGGGATTACAAGAGTGAACCTCCATGCCCAGCTTATGTGGTGTTGAGGATTAAAGCCAGGGCTTCATGTATCCCAAACGAGCACTCTACCCACTGAGCTACATCACCAGTCCATCTGTGCTTCAGTTTTATAAAAGATAATTTAATCTAGATATCGCTACATGTTTCTTTATAGCTCTGAATGGCAGAGTCCAGGACATGCTAAGCCTTAACAAAGAGAACAACGAAGCAACCCAAGACTCACTAGCTGTATTCCTCCTCTTGACCTCGGTATCCTCTCCCTATGTTTACCCCCATATGAAACCACCAGCTACTATCCCAGTTGCAGTCCTGAGTGTAAGTTTTTTAGAGAATCTACTGAACTTCTGTTTGATCACTCTGAATAAGCACATCAGCCTCTAGGGCCTGGGTGAGCATGAAATGAGCAGAGAGAGGGACATTTTCTCCTCGCATCCTTTGTTGACTTAGACTAGTTATGTTTAGGTTGCTGTGATAAGGCATCATAACCAAGGCAACGTATAGAAGGAAAAGTTTATGTGGGCTCAGGGCGGCAAAGGGAGAAGGGTCCATGATGGCGGGGCAGAAGAATGGTAACAAGTGGCAGGGACGGAACGCCAAGAGCTCACATCTTGAACTGCAGGCATGAATCAGAAAGCAGATGGAAATGGTACAGGTGTGACCCTCAAAGCTCACCCCCATGATTCAGCTCCTTCCACAAGGCGGTACTTTACAGACCTCTCCAAACACTGTGGTCAACCAAGGACCAAGTGTTCAGACATTTAAGCCTAGTGGGACATTGTCATGCTTTGTATATGCTTGGTCCAGGGAGTGGCACTAGCTGAAGGTGTGGCCTTGTTGGAGTAGATGTGTCACTGTGGGTATGGGATTTAAGACCCCCATTCTAGCTGCCTAGAAGTCAGTCTCCCACTAGCAGTCTACAGATGAAGATGTAGAGCTCTCAGATCCTCCTGCATCATGCCTGCCTGGATGCCGCCATGTTCCCACCTTGATGATAATGGACTGAACCTCTGAACCTGTAAGCCAGCCCCAATTAAATGTTGTCCTTATAAGAGTTGCCTTGGTCATGGTGTCTGTTTACAGCAGTAAGACCCTAACTAAGACAGACATTCTCATTCAAACCACTACATAGCTTCCATCTTAATGAGTTCCAGAAAGGACAAATCATGCAATCATTGACTCTCATCCCTCTCTATCTTTCTTCCATATAGGAGACAACAGGCCAACCTACTTAGACCCTACCCTGTATGGAGCTGCATGTTCTACCCAAGGTGGTCAGGTCATCCTGATGCCAATTGGCATTCTGTGGCTTCTAAATGAAGACTGTGACTCATCCTTTTGTTTGCCTCCTCCTGACAGCCCTGTCAAGTCACTATCTTGTCACCATGAGGAAGATGAGGAGCTCAGGTCAAGTAGTTTGACCAAAGACACACACTCGTGGGTGAAGTGATGGGCTCAGGGGTCAGTTTTCTGCTGTTTTGTTTGTCTCTTTCTGAGACATTGAGTAAGATGGATTTGAAGGAATGAATCTATCTGAGAATGTTGAGCATACGTGCACCAAGTTGGAAAACCAAGCATTGCCCTGGGCCCCAAGCTACTCATTTCCCTGAAGGGTACCATGCCTTGATGATTGTGTATATGAACTCCCACGAAGAGCCTTGGCATCTAACGGGCCATTAAACTCAAGAAGCACAAAGTGTGTGGTCAGAGTCTGGGCTTCAGCTGGGCTGAAGAGTCAGTACTCCTCATTGGCTGTTTGACTTTGAGAAGCTGAACGACTTCTCTGGGCCCCAATGTCTTCTAGAAAATGGAGGTGAGGTCTATTATCTTACAGAGGTTTGAAGATTAAACAAGACATAGAACAGAGGAAGCAATATGAAGCACCGTGCCCAGCCTCCAGCAATAAGTGTTGGCGTCCCCTTCCTCCCTTCCTTCCTGTCCCTGGACCTCAGGTTTCTGGCCATTGATATAAGAAGGCTCCTGAGATCCAAGTTAGAAGAGTTGTTATGTTGTTTTCACTCGATGTTGGATACCAGCAGGCCTCCAGCTGCCTTGGGAGAGCGTTGACTAAAATAATCAGAAAGTAACAAGCAAAGTAGCACTCAGCCAGGAAAATCTCACATGGAGGAGGTGGCTCAGCCAGTACAGTGCTTGCTATGAGCGAACGAGTTCCCTTCACATCCCCAGAGTCCGTGTGAAGCAGGACACCTGCCCTGAAATTCCAGCACACCTAAGGTGATATGGGAGGCAAAGACAGAAACTGGAAACAGATGTGAACAGGGAACCTCAACCCGTCTCAAACAAGGGGAGAGTGAGAAGTGACAGCCAGGTTGTCTTCTATCGTCACCCTGCCTCGTAACCACAAAGGCAAAGCTGAGGGAAGCAAAGGTGACCTCACTTCTCAACCCAGGGCCATTAGGCAGAGCAAGACAGTGGCTGGGGTGCCACGAATCGGGACTGTGCTCACCAACTTATATGCACTTGCACTCGCGGGGTTTAAATTCTATTTTTCTTCCTTATGTTAAGTCTTTAAACTGGCAACACAAATCTTATCATTTTTTTTATTAAAATAAACATGGAGTATTAAGACGAATCGTGGAGGTTTCATTTTGTGTTTTGTGTGAAATTTTAAAACCAGAATGAAGAAAGAGCGTATCCTCTTCACCCAAGCTATCAAGAGGTAGAAAGGTCGCCGGGTGGAGGTGGCACACCCAGGGAGGCAGAGGCAGGTGGATTTCTGAGTTCGAGGCCAACCTGGTCTACAGAGTGAGATCCAGGACAGTCAGGGCTACACAGAGAAACCCTGTCTCGAAAAACCAAAAAAAAAAAAAAAAAAAAAAAAAAAAAAAAAAGAGGTAGAAAGGTTTAGTAAATGCAGTGGGTTGGGCTCTTGGGCTCCCTACATTCTCATGAGATCAGCTATCTCCAAGCCTGCCTCCTCAAACAACACTGTCAGAGAAACCAGAGACTAGGCACCATTAACACATAAAACCAGAGACGAAAATTTGAGTTTGTCTTGAAAAGAATGAGCTCAAAGAACACATGAGTCAGAGACAGCTGACAAAGTATTTTGAGGCATCAGGCTGCAGGGTCCATGGTCCTGGGGGAATGTTTCCATTCTGTACCTAGAATGAAAGGCCTGTGAGGACATCCCATGGGCTGAGACAGGCTCCCTGGTGATGAGGGCAGATAGGAATGGATCATCCACTCTCATAGTATACAAAAGGAATCCCAGGGGCCAAATGCTGCCTCAGAAAAATAGTCACGTCAAGGACGGTGACATTCTTATTTTAGGGTGCTACTTGTGTTTTCAAAGCAACTCATTAGTCTAACGCATGAAAAACATAAGCCAAATGTTTAAAAAAATCACCCAGAATCCCTTTCTCCAGGAGATAACTTCTGAATGTGTAGAACTTTGGTGCAGCTGTCTTTCAGATTTATTATCTTTAATTACACGTGGGGGGGGGAGGTTGCTGTGCACATGTGAGCACAGGCATCCTCAGAGTTCAGAAGAGGGTGTCAGATCCCCTAGAGTTAGGCTTGCAGGAGGCTGTGAGCCACCTCTCCTGGGGCTGGGAGAACTCGGGTCTTCTGTAAGAGCACTATGCACTGCTAACCACTGATCCATCTTCCCAGCCCTTTAGTGTTTTCATTTTTGATAGACAGATAGGTTGATGTGTGTCTGAGGTCTACACTGTCCTATAAACTAATTTTTACTAAACATTAAGCTGTGAGCTTGTTTGTACAAGTATGTTCTAAAAAGTATTAGTAGTAGCTCATCATAGGTTTATGACATATTATATATTTAATATATAGTAAATTTTATATTTGAATGCCAATTGCATGTATATTTCAATGTAAAAATGCCCACGACTATTGAGAATTTATTCCATTTTTTTTTTACTATTATAAACAAGTCTAGCTATTGCATGTTGTACTGTGCACTCCTTGTGGGTTGTTTTAATTAAGTCTCATAGTGATCCCATGAGTTAGGCATCACTATCAATCCCATTTTACAGTTGAAGAAACACAGAGAGAAATCAGGGACCTGCCCCAAGGTCAAGGAGTTGGAGGGCACGCACACTCTGAGTTTCAGAGGGGGCTGTGAGACTAGGCTCGCCCCAGTCCTCCCACTGGTCCCTGAAAGGGCTCTTCTGTGTGAAGCCAAAGCAGGCCTTGAGAAAGAAGTCAGGCAGGCCAAAGCAAAACACGGGGGAGGCAAACACACACTAACCACCCTTTCTGCCACTCCAAGAAAGAGCTCTGAGGAAGGCAGGGGAAAGAAAACGAGGCCCTAAGGAGCAATGTGCTCATGGTACACATCTTTCTGATAGTCGTGGGACAGGAGCCAGATACTAGAATGGAATGCCATGTGCTCAAACACTTCTCCCCTAAGCATGCTCATCTATAGAAATAAACAACTTGCAAGTGTGTGGTTGTTCAGTCTACGCACCACACTCTTCAGGTTTCTGCCCATCGAAGTTGGACAGAATGACAAGCTTTGAGAGAGTCCAATTGTTTTTTGTTTGTTTATAGAAAATCTTGCAAGGGGCTGGAGAGAGCTCAGCAGTCAAGAGCCCTGAATGCTCTTTGAAAGGACCTGAGTTTTATTCCTAGTACCCACATGATGGCTCACAACCTCCTTTAAATCCAGTTTTTCAGGGGATCTGACATCTTCTGGCTTCTTTGGGTACCAGGCATGCATCAGGTACATATACATATATGCAGGCCATATATCCTAACATTGAAAAAATTAAAATAATAAAAAAACACTATACAGGATTTTAATTTTTTTAATTTATCATTTTATTTCTAATTCTCTGTCTCTATTTGTAGGTCTGTGCACGTCTGCCAAGTCCAAGGATGCCAGAGGCATCAAATCTCTCTGGAGTTGGAGTTACAGGTGACAGTGAGCCTCCAGCTGTGCGTGCTGGGAACTCGATTCACCTGGCTCCTCTGGAGAAGAAGTGCGTGCTCTTCTTAGCCTCGGAGTCATCTTCCAGCCCCTGAAATAGCTCCTTTTATGTTTGATAGTTTCTTCAGTGGGAAGTACCCAGACTCCTGAAAAATGGACCTCTAAGACCAGCAGCTGATGGAAACAGATGTAGAGGCCCACAGCCAAACACCAGACAGAGTCTTGTGGCACAGTGAGGGGGAAGGATTAAGGTGCTGGAGAGATCAAGGACAGCACTACAGAGACAACTAATCTAAACCCATGGGGGCTCACAGAGATTGAACCACCCACCAAAGAGCATGCATGGGATGGACCTGGTGCCTCTACACATATGTAACAGGAGAAACGCTGTTTGGACTTCATGTGGGTCCCCTGACAGTGGGAACAGGAGTCGTCTCTGACTCCGTTCCTTGTCTTTGGATTCCTTTCCTCTATCTGGCCTTAGTAGGAGAGGATGTGCTTAGTCCTGCTGCAACTTGATATGCCAGGGCAGGTTGGTACCCATGGTGAGGCACCTCTTCTCTGAGGAGAGGGGAGGGGTGGTGGAGAGGTGAGCCTGGGACTGGGAGGAGAGGAGGGAGGGGGCCTGAAATCAGAATGTAAAGTGAATAAATAAAATAAAATTTAAATCTCTGAAATCACATAAAATGAAAAAAAAAAACAACCCAAAATACTGGTTCTGTCCTTAGCAAAATGAAGCAATACTTTTATGGAGCGATGTTAAAGAATCCTTATTCCAAACTTCTCATTTGGTAAATGAGACACCTGCAACTCAGAGAAATGACTTCCTCCAGATTGGATGTGGCCATGGTGACCAGGAAAGGACGTTGTTGTAGACAGCGTTTCTGTGTCTAAAATGGGACACATGTCTGACTTTGAACTCAATATATAACTGAGGATGACCTTGAACTTCAGATCCCCTACCTCCATGGTATTATAGGTGTGTACACCTGATTATGCAGTGCTTGGAATCAAACCCAGGGCTTCCTGCAGACCAGATAAGCTACATCCCCAGGCCCCAACCCAAACTCCATACCTTTAATTTTAGAATGAAAATCTGAATGCAACCTTCCCTTCTTCTTGTCTCGGAACCTCCCACCTAATGTTCACCTCTTCCCATGTCTGTCAGGGCATCTATGATGGCCAGCCTCCTGTGTCAATTTGACTGGGTTAGGATTACCTAAGGAAACACACCTCTGAGTATATCTGTGAGGTTGTTTCCAGAGAGGCTCGGATAAGAAGATCCATTTTGAATACAGATAGCACCATGCCATGGACCAGAGTCCAGGAATGAATGGACAGAGAGAGCAAAACAAATAGAACATAGCCTTCCAACCCACCCCACCCCATCCTTCCTGATTACAGACGTATTATGACCCAAGCCTCAGGTTCCGGCTGCCAGGCTCTCCCTGCAGGGACTGAGCCACGAGTCAATAACTCTTTTTCCTTAAGTGACTTCTGCCAAGCATTTTATCACAGCGGTGAGAAAAGTTACCGGTACAACGCTCTGCCTGTAACGCACAGCCGCACAGCCATTGTGCTGTCGGCGGAACCTTTGACAGGCATGCCTGGCGCACCTGTGAGAGGTAGGATCGCAGAGAGGCAAACACACACTCTTGAGGAGCGGTCCAATGACACGATGGGGCAGCTGTGGTTAATCCAGCAGAAAGCGTGGGAAGGAAGAAAACAAAGCTGGAAGCATTAGCCAAGGTGGGTCGTGGCAGGGGAGGGGCCAACATCGGAACCTAGAAGCTATAGGGAGTCATTGAAAATGCCAGATTCTGGAAATTATAACGAGTCATTAAAAATGCTTGATAAGAGAGGCCATGACGTTTACTTGGCTGCACACACAAAAGCACACCTGCTCTAGAACCACCTCCTCTGAAATATAGGACTCTAGGACTCTCCCTCCTCTGTAAGTAAACAAGCTAGCATGCTGCACCCGTCTCCTCCTTACTGGGTCAGCTGAAACCTGAGTCCGGAGTAACTGCACTGACTGACCGATTCTGTTTGTCCTTTTTTCCAAAAGCTGCTTTCTTGTCATCTTCTCACTTGTAGTGTGTACGCTACCTCTAAAGGGACAACTTGAAGTTACTTAATACAGGTCCCAAAAGTCCCAGGACGATGGCTACAACTCCACCAGGATGCTATCAGCGCACTCACAATCACTGATGCAGACAAATGGGGACTGCCCGATAGGATAATGGTTTCAGGGTACTGAAAAGGAGGCCCTGGCATGAAATTCTGGGCTTGAGTGATGAAGAGAGAAGCTGATTCCACTGTGGATAAGCCCAAGAGAGGAGATGAGAGGGCGGCATTGGCATATTCCCAGTGGCTACTTGATAGGGTACCTGTGCAGGACCTGAGGAGAGATTCTGGAGGGCAGCTTGTGGGTCAGGCTGTTGTTCGCCGATCGTAAATCCCATTGATTAGTGGAAAAGCAAGGACTTTTGTGTTGATCCTAAGTGAAGTTATTCTCTGTGGCTCCAGTTGTTCAAGAACTGGGAAAGGTAAAATAATAATAATAATAATAATAATAATAATAATAATAATAATAATGCCAGTTTCTGAACAAAACAATATTCATTTGCCAGATAAAAGGGGAGAGTTTTGTAATAAAACCAGATTCCTGTTCCTGACTCTGTATAAAAATCGCCTCATCATGGGTGCTAGACCTTAATATAAGACCTGAAACTCTGAAAGTGTTAGAGACAAAGGCATGCACAAGGACTCCAATCATGAAGTCCTGACAAGTGGAGTTGCATGATGTCAAAAGACTTCTGGAAAGGAGCGAGTTGACAGAGCAAATGGAGAGATGGCCTACCGAACAGCAGAAAAGTCACTCTTAACTGTACATCTCACAGAGGATTAGTGCCCACAATACAAAAGTAACTCAAAAAGCTAAATACCAACATACCACGTAATGCAATCAACAAGTGGCCCTCTGATCAGGACAGTCAGATGGCTCCCAGAAGAGAATGCCCAGAGGGCTAGGAAACATGAAAGGGAACCAACAGCCTTAGTCAAGAAAATGCAAATTAATTACACTGAGATTCAATCTCTGGGTCTCACTGGTTACCATGAAGACAACAAATAAAGGCCAAGGAGATGACTCAGTAGGTGTAAACACAAGCTGTGCTAGCCCAGCTCTCCAAAACTTGTACCCTGACCTCCACACACATGTACACACATACATGTGCACACACACCTAATAAATTTGTGATAAGCAAATAAGTGATAAGTGCTGGTAAAATGTGAGAAAGGGGAGCCTGTGTGTGTGTGTGTGTGTGTGTGTGTGTGCACACGTGTGTGTGTGTATGTATGTATATACATATACATGTGTGGCCCAGTGACACCACTGTGGGTATATGCTTGAAGCACCATAGATCAGTACAGTGCAAGGACTCTCAAACAGCCATGTTTACTGCGGCACTCCTCACAATAGTCAAAGAATAGAATCAGACCATGTGTCCATTGACTCATGAAGAGAAATAGAAATTTCATGTGCATAGGAGGTTTATTTAGCTAGAAGGAGGAGCAAGATTATGTCATTTGCCAGAAAGTAGATGCAGTCAATGACCATTATATTAAATAAGCTAATGTCAACTCAGAGAGAAACACATCATGCACATCCTCCCATTGATGGTTTATGATACATATGGCGTGGAGGCAGAATGAAGGGAAGGAAGAGGAAGGATGGAGATTAGCCCAGGAAGAGGGGTAGGGAGGGGGAAGGTAGACAAGTGGGTGAGTACATTGAGGTAACCCAATCACAAAGGAACACACACAGTATGCACTCTCTGATAAGTGGTTATTAGCCCAGAAGTTCAGAATACACAAAGAACAATCTACAAACCACAAAGAAGCTCAAGAAGAAGGAAGACCAAAAGGTGGACATTTCATTCCTTCTTAAAAGGGGGAACAAAATACACAGAAGGAGTTGCAGAGACAAACTATGGAGCAGAGACTGAAGGAAGGATAAACCAGGCTGATATAGCTATCTCCTGAGAGGCTCTGACAGTACCTAACTAATACAGATGTAGAGGCTCACAGACATCTATTGAACTGAGTACAGGGTCCCCAATGAAGGAGCTAGAGAAAGGACTAAAGGAGCTGAAAGGGTTTTCAGCCCCTTAGGACAAACAACAATATGAACTAACTAGTACCCTCAGAGCTCCCAGGGACTAAACCACCAACCAAGGACATGGTGGATCTGATTGCTCCGGCAGCATGTGTATAGTAGAGGATGGCCAAGTCAGTCATCAATGGGAGGAGAGGTCCTTGGCCCTGTGAAGGTTCTGTGCCCCAGTGTAAGGGAATGCCAGGGCCAGGAAGTGGCAGAGGGTGGGGTGGCAAGCAGGGGGAGAGGGGAGGCAACAGGGGTTTGTTCTTGTTGGGTTTTGGGGTTTTTTTTTTTGGTCTTTTTTTTTTGAGGGGAAACTGGGAAAGGAGAAATCATATGACATGTAAATAAAGAAAATATCTAAAAAAAAAATCTAATATACTTGAAAGGAATTGTCCCCACGAAAACAAGGGTTATACACATGACACGGACCAACGAAGAATGTTTTAAAGAAAAACAAATAAAATACATCCTAACAGTTGGAATGAGACAGGCTTTCAAATAGTGGGGACAGTTATCACTTACACATCTCAAGCATATGCGTGGTAGGAGCAAAGCTCAAAACTGTAATAAAAATGTGTGCCTTTTTCTAATCAGGAATAAAAACATGCTCAATGATCAGTTTTTAAAATGTATTTTATTTTTCAGTTTTTTTGAGCCGGGGTTTCTCAGTGAAGCCCTGGCTGTCCTGGAACTCACTTAGTAAACCAGGCTGATCTCAGACTCAGAGATCCACCTGCCTCTTCGTCCCAAGTGCTGGGATTAAAAGCGTGTGCCACCATACGAAACCAGTGGTGACCGCTGGTTTAAAATTATAGAACAGAGAAGGGGATGTGGTCCCATGGGTAAGGCCACCTGCCACACAAGTGTGAGAGCTGAGTTTGAGCCCCCAGGACTCATGTTAAAAGCCAGGCATGGCTGCACAGGGCTGAAACCCCAGCACTGCAAAGTTTGAACAGCCTGCCTTGCTGAAACTACTAACTTCCGGCTCAATGAGAGAACCTGTCTCAAGGCAATAGGATGGAGGTCACTAAAGGCACACACACACACACACACACACACACACACACACGTACACACACGTGTACATACACACGTGTACACAACACATCACACATGTATACATACACGCACATCAATAGGGCAGATGCTAGACATGCTGTTCAATTTGGCTTCTGTATACCCATGTGTGCAACACACACACACACGTACACACACACACACACACATCACACACCATTGTCCTTATTCTGATGTAGAGGTCAGGCATCCTTTACTCATATGGCTTACACTACTGTACCCTTTCCATCTTTGCCTTTGAATATTTCAAATTATTCCTGAGTGATCCTAACCGTCTAGGACATGAATGTGGTGAAGGAGGCCTGGATTGTGGGATCCAGTCTCCTCGTCTGCGACGGAGAGAGGCGAGCAGGGGCAGTCAGCACAATTATCATCACTCACGTACCAATCAGTGGAAATGGGGTGCGACGGCCTCAGCAGAGTTGAGGGGCAAGGAAGGGGACACACAGAAGAGGAAGTTAGTGGGGACTTACAGCTCAGATAAGTGTTAACAGATGCAGGGACGAGATGAGGTCCAGAGTTCAATCCTGGGGGATCACAGAGGTTCTACTGTGCTGCAGCTGCAAGTGATACTTGCAGGACAACAGCAGTTTCTAAGCTGGGAGCTCGCAAGGATGCCTGGGAAGGGCACAGTTAAAGATAGCAATAGCAAGACAAACAACGAACTAGGTCAAAGTTTAAACACAGGTTGCCTCAAGGGGATCCAACTCTGTGTTTGTCTCCCTGCTTCCTTAATATTTTATATGCTTCCTAAATGTTCTAATATCTCTGTAACAGCCACGTGTTATTTCTGTAGTATGTACAGCAAGCTAGAAAAGAAATAGAGAAGATGAGAGGAAGAAATGTCTCAAGACTGGCAGGGATGGGAGGAGCAGAGGAGTGCTGAGGAGGAGGAGCTGAGGAGAGCTGAGGAGAGCTGAGGAGAGCTGAGGAGAGCTGAGGAGAAGGTCTCAGAGAGCTGAGGAGAGTTGAGGAAAGCTGAGGAGTGCTGAGAAGAACTGAGGAGTGCTGAAGAGAGCTGAGGGGGAACTGAAGAGAGTTGAGGAGAGCTGAGAAAGAGCTGAGGAGGTCTCAGAGAGCTGAGGAGAGCTGAGGAGAGTTGAGGAGGAGCTGAGGAGAGCTGAGGAGAGCTGAGGAGAGCTGAGGAGAGCTGAGGAGAAGGTCTCAGAGAGCTGAGGAGAGTTGAGGAAAGCTGAGGAGTGTTGAGGAGAGCTGAGGAGGAACTGAGGAGAGCTGAGGAGAAGCTGAGGAGAGCTGAGGAGAGCTGAGGAGAGCTGAGGAGAAGGTCTCAGCCAAACATCAGCAAACCTCTGCTCAGAGTCACCTCTCAAGGCCTGTCTCTGCCTGCACTCCCATGAGCTGCACTCCCACTGACTATAGTCAGTGCAACCCTTTAGCCAGAGATAAAACGCCCTCAGCTGCAAGGCTGACTTCATTATCAAAAAGGCCTTGTGTGGGTGACCATGTAGCTTTTGCAACATCTGCCTACCTAGCAGTCTCTCTCCACTTAGAAAAATATGAGACAGACAGATGTTTAGATGGGTGACAGAAAGACAGTTAGACAGACAGATATAGATAGATGCATATATGCCAACATGGATTGGCACATTATGAAGTCCTTTGGGGTTTTGTTGTTGTTGTTATGTTTTTTGGTTGTTGGGTCTGTTTTTCTTTTTTGCTTTGATTTTTATTCCTCCCTTTGGTCCATCAATCCTGCCCTCCTTCCTTTCTCACAGGAATGGGCTTTGTGGTCATTATTGCAGTTAACAAGGTTCATACCTGAGTTAGACTCTTCATGCCATTCATTCATTCATTCCCCCAGGAAATTGTACAGCAGCTCCCAGTCCTGTGCGAGCCAGCCAGCAGGGAAGGCTTCCTGGTCAGCACCAACTTGATTTCTTCAAGTGCTGTGGCCAGTGTGTGTGTGTGTGTGTGTGTGTGTGTCCTCAAAATAAGCTCTTAGCATCAAATTCTGGTGAGCAACCAAGAGCAATGGTGCTAGCCTGTGTTTCAATTTCTAAATGTCTCTCCTGTAACTTTCACCCAAAGTTTTCACTTTCACTCACTTTTAAAGGGGCTTGATCAAAATCCATGACTAAAGCATTTCGATTTGCCCACGGTCACACGGAGTCACAGGTAGAAACAGAACAGTGGAAGAGTCTAATTTGGCAGTTCTCAACCTGGGGGTCAAGTGACCCTTTCACAGGGGTCATCCAAGACCATCGCAAACACAGATATTTTCATCGTGATTCATAACACTAGCAAAATTACAGTTGTGAAGTAGCAACAAAAATAATTTTACATTTGGGGGTTACCATAACAAAAGGAACTGTATGAAAGGGTGACAGCATTGAGAAAGTTGAGAACCACTGGTCTAAGTGCTTCCTAAGTCCAGATCCTGATGTGGAGAGCCTTCTGCCTCTCTGAGGGAAGTCTGTCCTGAACTATGTAGATCTTGGAGGTATGAACAGAACTCTATGTGGATTTCCAACCTTAAACACCTATTTAAATTTGCTAGGAGGTTCCATCTCCACAGCTTTTAAATCCAGCCTTAAAGAGAATAGAAAGAGGATTTGACACAAGACTCCTAAGCAGACCCCGAGTGACCCAAGGCAGCTAGTAGAGGACAGAGTGCACACACTCAGGGCAGGAGCCACAGCGCTGCTCAGCACTTCTGACACTTAGGTTAGAGCCCAACTGGGTGACAACTTAGTTGCTCAAAATCAACTTACTGGATCGTTGCTTGACCTTTTTATTTCACAAGAAAATTAAACCAGTGCACTAAGCTCTCCCGTGCAGGATCCTGCAGCACGCACAACCCCAATTCTGGATGATCCCAAAATATTAATCGCTATTCAAACTAACATATCACCTCACTAGATCACAGTCAGATAAAGCAAGGAGCTGCAAATGAGAAGAGGAAACACTCCACAGCCTGAGTCGCTGGCTATGCTAGCTCTGAAACAGGAGCAGCATAAAGCAAGGGAGACCCCAGCCAGGACACATCCTGTCTGCCCCAGTGCTTCGGGAGCCAGCCAACTCAAAGGGCTGACCCGAGTCCTCCTGCTGGGGAAGCTGCTGCTTGCTCCGCTTTCACTCCGTGGATTGCCCAGTCACCTGCAGTCACCTGTGCATACATGGGTGGATCAGGTAGAGATGGTCGGAGATTCGGGCCAGGTCTTAAAAGCTAAAGTAGCCTGGTGTGATGATGGTGCATGCTTTTCATCCTAGCCCTCTGGAGGCAGAGGCAGGTGGATCGCTAGGGGTCCATAGTGGCTATTCCTGATTGTCAACTTGACTCTATCTGGAATTAACTACAATCTAGAATTGGAGGGCTCACCTGTGGGCCTAATCTGGAGGCTGAGAGATATAAGTTTCTGACCTGGAACTTGGCATAAAGATCTTTTTTTTCTTTTTTTGAAGATTTACTTTATTTATTTTATGTGTATGAGTACACTGTAGCTATACAGATGGCCATGAGCCATCATGTGTGTGGCTGCTTGAACTCAGGACCTCTGCCAGCCCTGCTCCCTCCAGCGTAATTCACTGTAGCTGTCTTCAGACACACCAGAAGAAGAGCGTCAAATCTCATTACAGGTGGTTGTGAGCCACCATGTGGTTGCTGAGATCCAAACTCAGGACCTTCGGAAGAACAGTCAGTGCTCTTATCTGCTGAGCCATCTCACCAGCCCCTGACATGGAGATCTTGAGGCATAGTGGCTATGAAACCCAGAAGATTAAGACAGGGAGATCTCCAAATTCAAGGTCACTTGGGATTAAAGGTGTGGTGGCACACACCTTCAATCTGGGTCACACCTTTTTCTGGAGACCTATATAAGGACATTGGAAGAAGGAAGGCTCTCTCTCTCTTTGCCTGCTTGCCTTGTGGGACTGAACAACTGTTAGATCCTTGGACTTCCATTCACAGCTGCTGTTGACCATTGCCAAGAATTGGACTATGTCAGTCATCAATAAATTCCTTTACTATATGGAGACTACCCATAAGTTCTGTGACTCTAGAGAACCCTAACTAATACAGGGTTCAAGGCCAGTCTGGTCTATACTTCAAGTTCCAGGACCACCAGAAGTACGTAGTGAGGCCCTATCTCAAAATAACAAGCAAGCAAGGCAAAAATAGTATTAGAAAAACAATACTGTGAGGTCAGAGGCAACTTAAAACTTTCAGAAGTACACAGATTCTTGAGAGCCACCCTGTGATAGCTCATAAAGTTAACAAAAGTCCCCCAAACATGATGACTCCCCAAGGACCTAACCAATAGAAGCCTGGGGAGCTCCTACTTAAAGAACTGCAATGGTATAAATGAAACTTCAAGGTTAAACACCTTCTACTGCCCTGACACATAAACATACGGACTCCCATCTTAACACCACTCCACGCCGCCACAGCCCCTTCTACCTCACCACCCACCATTACTGAAACAATTACACAGCGATCCTGTACAGAAGCAAAGACATTTTCTCCTGGCTAGCGGAGGACTCAGCCAGAAATCATATCACTGTGTGTCATCGTTTAACATTCAGTGTTAAATGTTGGGGTCCATCTGGGTAATGGAGATTCCAAATCAGATATAGCACCATCCCCAATGGCGAAGGGTGAGGCCAGTGTGCAACAGAAATATTAAGAGCCATTAACACAAACCCTATAGCCTCAAAGGGGTTAGAAACTGATAACATCCAAGCAGACTGTAAAAATGAAGACACACAGAGAATTTCTGAGCTGGAACATAGTTCCCCACGGGTGTTTGACTCCCACCCACCTGTGTGAGTCCCCAAGAGCCTTCCAGTGAGGAAGCATGTTTAAAACCATTATTATTAGACCAAGATATTATTTGGTTTTTTTCCTGGGCTGACATTTGCACTAATAATGTGCCAACTGTGATAAATAAAACTACTCTCACCTTAACCAGAGCCAAGTTGGCAAGATCGCCAGACTATAACCAAGGTCATATCTGTGAACACAGCGTACCTCCAAGGATTTTTTAAAAACAGTTTTAATTTCTTTTTTACTTAAGTGAGTCCTTGATGAAGCAGCAGGTTATTAATTAAAGTAGGTTCTTTCTGGCTATCTAAAGCTTTTAAATAACAATATTGCATATAGCAAAGTGGAATGCATACATAAAAAAACTACAGATCAGAGCCAGTGAGTAAAATGTCTACCACCCAGCATGATGACTGAATTCAATGCCACCAGAACCCACGTGGTAAAGAGAAGAAATCAATCCTAAGAAGTTGTCTCTGGTCACCCCCTTGGCACAGGGAGACGCGCTCCTATACACCTGCACATGAACACACACAATAAATACGTACAATAAACAGGAACTGCATACCAGACTGTGCCTGGTCATTACCTTAAGCAAACTTTGTTAGAATTCGCCTGTGGGCTCATCCCTTGTTCACAGAGCGCTCTTTGTACTTCAGTGAACAACTGACAAGCAAGTTATGAATGTTTAGTCCTGGACCTTTGATGGTCTTGTGAATGATCGAGGGAGCTTGCCAGATACCAGCTGAAGATGTTTGTGTTCAGTGATAAAAGCTGAGCTTTTGAGCCCGGCATGGTAGCGCTGGAGGTAGAGGCAGGTAGATCAGGAGCCCGAGGCTAGATCACTTTCTAAACTCTTAATTTCAGAAATGGAGTTTCTGAAATCTAGTGTCTCTAATGCTCCCTGAGTTTTCTGAAGAGATTTGGTACTAAAGAATATGATTTTTAAGTAGTTAATGACCTGTCAATTGGGAAAAATACGTAAAATTCAGAATAACCAATATTGTCAAAAAGACCAATGCATAGACTATTCCTGACTAAAAGACCAATTAAAGCACAAGATGACAGGCTGATCAGTAAGGAACTGTTTGGTGAGTTTATATGAATTTATTAAAATAAAATGCCCACAGTTATGCTAAGGCTAATAATATAAGTATTAAATTACAATCATTAAATATTATTAAAAACATTATTAATACATAAATAATTTCAAAATCCATCAGCTTGTCTCTTTCCTCTGCTCTGGGACCACAGGAGCTTTCTGTGGCTCCTGTTATTTTGCTTTTCTTGGATGCGTGCTGAAGATCCAGGCCTGGCAAATGCTATGCAGACTAAGCCATCCTCCCGTCTCCCTTTTAGTAGTGGGTTTATTTTGCAGATGAAAATACAAGTTACTCAAGGGCATGCCAGTGTCCCTAGGGGACCATTCACAAATTCTCCTCCTTATGACCTTTCCCTGAAGGAAGCAGAAATCAAGTTCTCTCGGACCCAATCACCACACTACCAAACATGAACTTGACTTTCGTCTTAACTGACTATTGACAGGGATTGGTCGTCTTACAGACTGTATGTAACCACCAAGACACCGGCCCCTGTCAAAAAGAACTCTGCTCTGAGGCCATCAGCCAACCAATCCTATCTCCTTACGTAGCTATGCCAGGAATCAACAGACATAACCAGTTAGCAGCCACAGAGTTATCTATCTGACTCGGCAAGGGAAGGGTAGGCAAGAGCACTGGGCCATGATTGGCTGTTTCAGAACACATGATCACCAAGGACCTGTCAGCTCGGACAACAACTCAACCAGCTCAGAAACCCAAACACTTCTATGCCCTTTCTATCTTTCAGGCCAGAAGCCCAGAATCCAGCGTTTTGAGGCTGGCATATCTTGAGTCCAAGCTGCACAGAAATGTCACAATGCACCTTGCCCCTTTCTATTTATGGGAACTGTTCTTAGAAAACAGAGGGGCAGCGCTGTGGACAGGAAGATGGGAGGACCCTGGCTCCAGCTATTGGGCGTTTCCCCCTCATATAAGAGGGATGCCCGCTGCCATCAAAAACCTGCCACATTGTCCGCAGTCCTTTCTGCAGGACCAGAAAGGACTGCAGCGGGTATTCCTGATGCAGCCAGGGCTGCAGCCTTGTCCCAGCAAGAAGCAAGGATCTTGGCTGGTGTCGAAGAACAAGAAGCAGAGACCTCAGCACCGGTTTCCTGGACAGCTTGAGAAGAAAAAAGGCAGGGAGGGTTGGAAAACCCCAGCTTACGATAATCTGCTTGAACCATTTTCATCTTCGCTCTAACAATGAAGATTATTGTCAGTCTTATGTAAGGTCTCCTTAATCATCCAGTTGCCCCATTTTCCAGCTGGAACACTACCTTAAAGACATTTCTTGCTGAAAATCTGCTGCCACCATTGTGTGTAAACCAGTCTTCCAGGCTAAATCACCAGATTAATGAGTTGCACTCCCCTCCACACGCTCAGGAATCCCGTGGGGCCCTTTCCGTGTCCGTAGCCAGTGTGGAGGATTATGGACACATGCATCCAACTGCCACATGACCTATGCCAAGGCCACTCTTTCCTGATAAAAGGAGAGGCCCAAATGGTCTAAAGAGTTCTAGAAGTGAGATTCTGAACACTTCAGAGACCAGGATGGGGGGGGGGGAGCCATTCTATAACACAACACACTAGAGAATGGGGTTATTTTGGTTTGGTTTGGGTTTTTTTGTTTTGTTTTTTTGAGACAGGGTCTCACTATGTAGACCAGGCTGGCCACCTGCTCCTTGCTCCTGAGTGCTAAGGTTGAAGGCAGGTGTTACCATCCCAGACCAGAATGGAGATTTTTTTTTAAATCCTGTCCTTTGATTTACGAGAGTATGTGAACTTTCTGGAAGCCAATATATATCATCGCATCATTTCCAGATAGCTCTATCTGAGAGCTTCAATCCAGGCCAGGGCCTTCATTTTGTATTTATTAGAATGTATGTTAGGAAATGTTTACTAAGCACTTATTGAAAATTTTTGGCCTGAACTGACAGTCAGAATTGTCTTTTAAGTACCCTCAGAGCTCCCAGGGACTAAACCACCAACCAAAGAGTACACATGGTGGGACTCATGGCTCCAGCTGCATTTGTAGCAGAGGATGGCCTAGTCAGTCATCAATGGGAGGAGAGGTCCTTGGTCCTGTAAAGGTTCTATTCCCTAGTGTAGAGGCATGCCAGGGCCAGGAAGTGGGAGAAGGTGGGTTGGTGAGCAGGGGGAGGGGAGAGGGAACAGGGTGTTTTGTTTTGTTTTGTTTTGTTTTTCTGGAGGGAAAACCAGAAAAGGAGATATCATTTGAAATGTAAATAAAGAAAATATCTAATACAAGAAAGATTTTTGTATTCACCAAAAGAAAAATGGAGTGTGTGTTCTCTTATGTATGGATGCTGGCTTTTAAGCCTTCCACAGACATAGTACACCTAAAAACCACAGAAGTTAGGTATAGAAGAAGCAACTAGGAGGGCGAGAAGGATCTCCCCGAGGAGGGGAAGTACATTATATAGTTAGAAATAAACAGGAGAGACTGGCCCAAGAGGATCAAGTGGAGCTGGGGAGAGAAAGGGGGGTTAAAAGAAACATGGGAGGGACAGTTAAGGGCCATTTGAGGGGTCATATGGAAACTTATTATGGAACTTACAAGCTTCTTAAAATGTATACATACGTGAAATAGAGTCGCCAAATAACTGGGGAGACAAAGTTCCCCGTCAGGTGAACCTCCAGCTCTAGGAACGAGTACAGTTAACTGCACTGTTGGCTAAAGGGGCCCCATGGGAAACCCCAATCAACTAAACACATTGCCAAAGCCATTGGCTGCTGTCCACAAACTGATGGTAAGGCCCTACTGCTGAAGACAACATCTACACATCTCACCTAACACAAAGTCAAGGAAATGCCTAACTAGAGCCTTCCCCCTGGTGCCTGGAGCTCATGGCCCTGCAGGTAACTCTGGATGCCATCAGAGAAAGGTAACCATCAACCTTCAGTCTACAATGGTGACCTTTCTGTGCAGCAGTGGGACAAACACTGTGGGGGTAACCGCTGTCTGACTGGATTTAAGGACCACTCCATGAGATGGAATCCGTGCCTGACACTGCTTGGGTGGCCAAGAGTCTGAGACTAGATAGGCCATGGACCTAAGGGAAAACCAAGTATGATTGCTCTGCTAAAGGAACATAGCAAT
Organism: Mastomys coucha; assembly: GCF_008632895.1. Taxonomy (NCBI): domain Eukaryota; kingdom Metazoa; phylum Chordata; class Mammalia; order Rodentia; family Muridae; genus Mastomys; species Mastomys coucha. The sequence continues at coordinate 186,592,640 of NW_022196904.1, forward strand.
GAGATGGCCCCTAATGGCATCCCGCTATGCCCATAGATCAGTGTCTCACTCAACCGTCACCAGAGATGCTTCCTCCTGCAGTAGAAGGGAACAAGTACAGAGACCCACAACTGGACAGTGTACAAAGTATAAAAAACCTTGGGAAACTCAGTCCTAAATGGATTGTCTTCATTAAATCCCTTCCCTTAGGGTTCAGAGAGGAAGAGGAGGTGGAGAGCTTGTAAGATGCATAGAGGATGGTTGATACCAAGGGAAACTGTTTCCAGACACAACAGGACTTGTGCATCCACGAACCCACAGAGATTATGGCATCATATACAAGGCCTGGACACATCCAAGCCAGAGGAGTTAGGGTTAGTGGGGAAGTAGACATGAGCTCCTATCTCCAACCAAGAACCTATCTCCAGTTAACATCCACTCACAGTGGAAAAATTAGTTTCTCCAAGGGGCTCACACTAGGAACACAAACCCCATGCATAGCACTTGGTGGCAACACAAAAATGAACTCAAAGGTTACAGTTCGCTTCTGGGAGGACATCCAGCAGAAGGAGCAAAAGATAGTTGGTTGAATCATAGCCATGGTCAAGCACAGAGAGAAATAAGCACATACGTGATTTAAAAAAAAAAAAAATTGCCTGTCAGCATTTTTTCCTGGTTTATGCTATCAAGAAGAGCATTTGGGGATTATTATGACTTGTACAGGTAAGTCCTGTATAAGAATGGCAATTCAAGCCAGGCAGTTGTGGCACATGCCTTTAATACCAGCTCTTGGGAGGCAGAGACAGGTGGATTTCTGAGTTCGAGGCCAGCCTGGTCTACAGAGTGAGTTCCAGGACAGCCAGGGCTATACAGAGAAACCCTGTCGCAAACAAAACAAAACAAAACAAAACAAAACAAAACAAAAACAAAACAAAAGAATGGCGATTAAAATTTTAAAACAGTGGGCTAGGATAAAAAAACCAAGCTTAACAAGCAAATGTCTATAGTGGCTTTAGTATCAGACAATTGTATGTCAGATTCAAGTAGACAATGACTTTTAGGTCTCCATTTTCTTGTCTGTAAAATGCGGAGTATAAGACCCATTCTCAGATCAAAAGAGATAGGTAAATAAATGATAGATGATAGATAGATAGATAGATAGATAGATAGATAGATAGATAGATAGATAGATAGACAGATTGACTAATTAACTGACAGACAGATAGAGTCCCCAAAGTAGCTATATGTATTGGACTGCCCTCTGTTCACCAACATACCTTGCTCTGCTTTCTCAGCAGACACCTCAAGTTATAGGTAACTATGTGTCTGAATTCCTGCCAATGAACTTGATGAGAGTTGGTAATACCAACTGGAGATCCTCCATACCCTTCTCTGGCCAGTGGTTCAATACAGAGATCTTCTTGGACCCAAAGCTGAAGAATTAGTCCCTGGGTGGCTGGGAAAAACTATCTACCTATTGTGAATGTGTTAGTAAAAAATGAATTTCTATCCTATTATGTCAGAGACTTGGAGCTTCTTACTAATCTAAATGTATCATCTACCTATCATTAATCTATCTATCTATCTATCTATCTATCTATCTATCTATCTATCCTTGCATAGAATCTAACATAAAATTTACTCCTTAAATAATCATTATGGAAATTTTCAGTTTAGAAAAATTCAAAAGTATGCACATTGTTTTAACTAAGAAGGCAAGACACACAAAGCAGCTATATACATGGCCCAGACAAGAGAAAATTTTAGAAGTCCAAAGTCTCCAGAAGAAAGAGGATCTGAGAAGAATTCAAATAGCAGGCAGCCTTGAGCTTGTCTTTGACAGAGGCAGGTAGCCTTGAGTTCATCTTTGATGGAGGTTGAGCTTCGTAGACAGTGGCGATGCCGTTGATACTTTTTTAAGATCAACAAGAAAGCCTCGTCCTGTGGCATCTAGCTGTAAAGCCTATTGGTTCCTGAAGATAGTGCTCAGGGCTTCTCCATCGTTATAGCTTCTGCTCGTGATTTCCAAAGCTCACAGATCCTCACTTCAACCATTTCCTCTAGCCATCAGCAGCCTTTGGAGACTCTCTAAAATTTCTACTCTTCATCCCTAAAGTCTTTGTTCCCAAAAGCTTCCTATAGCACAGGAAAGTTTCTATTCTAACCCTAAGAATCCATCATAGCTCCAACTCTATAGCTTTAATAACATGACTGATAAAGGAGATGGCCATTTTGAGTTATATTTCTGCTTTTCTTGCAACTATTGATCAGTTCATCCATTTAAAAAAATTATATATGTACATATTTCTGGTGGATAATTGCTTTGTCTGCATACATGCAGGAAGGCATCAGATCCCATTACAGATGGTTGTGAGCCACCCTGTGGTTGCTGGGAACTGAACTCAGCACCTTTGGAAGAACAGTCAGTGCTCTTAACCTCTGAGCCATGTCTCTATCCCCTAGTTAACCCATTTTTGTTACCCTTTCCCTATAGCTAAACCTCAAGGCCACATTAGCAGAGAATTGCATTTCAGAGCTAAAGGCCCGATCCATACTGAAGAGTTTATTTTAGTTGTTATCATATAAAGTTTGTAATATAAACTCAACACTCCTATTTTCCTCTGCCAAATAATAACTTAGAGATTATGGGCCAGAAAGTCTCCCATGACATATAGTTTGTTTTTTCTTTCAATATTAATAATTATTGTAATTTAGTCTTTAAAAATACAGTGATCATTTGATATGAACAGCAGAAAACTACTGTTGTGATTTTCCAAGTTTTCAACTTTCCCAAAAATGTTTAACATGGCCATTTTAATTCTCCAATGACCATGTATTCATAAGTCTCATATTTTAACTCAGAGTCATAAAGTCTTATTTTCTTCAGGCAACCCTTTGCAACAAATCATGATTACAATGCTGATTTTGAACACTGCGACTTCTATATGGCACATACCAAACACTCCTCCACTGGTATCTAACATTAGGGGCAGCTTACATTCTTACGGTTTACAAAGTCCTTAGGAACTGAAAAGACAGCTCTGTTGGTAAAGCGCTTGCCTTGCAATCAGGAAGATCTAAGTTTGCTCTCCATAACCCATGTCAAAAAAAGAATATGAAAGCTGGTATTCATAATCACAGAGAGAGGTAGACTCCTGGTGCTCACAGCCCAGTCAGAGGAAGCTACTCAATAAGTTCTAGTCCAGTGAGCAATCCTGTCAGCAGTGGTGGTGGTGACAGCAAAGGAGAAGGAGGAAGAGGAAAAGAAAGGAAAGAGGAGAAGGAGGAAGAAGAGGAGGAGGAAGAGGAAAAAGAAGAAGAAAAGATATGATGCCTAAGTTGTCCTCTGGCCTTGGCATATACGGGCATGTGCACACAGGCACACACACATATAGAACTTATATTTGTTCCAAAACACTTTGTGTCACTCATTCAGCAAATTATTTGCTAAACCAGCTATGTAAGACGATGACCCACATCGCAGCTGAAGCTCAATGTTGAGCAGAAGCCCAGCTGCATCTTGTCTTGACGAAGCTTTCAGACTGGTGGAAGGTCTTTATACAACAGCTATCTCAATGCTAACAAAATCTATAAAGGACAAGTGAAAGGTGTGCTAAGGCTAGCTGTTCAGCCCTAGAAGCAGCGCATTGGTTTGCTCTGGGGACCAGCAAGGAGTTTCTATTCCTGTGCTACTCCCAACAGATTGATAGTGCCTGTTGGAGCACAGTATAGGAATGATCCTGGTGTGTCGTGTCAGAGACCAGAGGGAAAGAATGTCTTTATTAATGATGTCCAGCATGGATACAAAAGAGGGAGATGGCAATATGTGTGCTGTGTGCTCACTTGATGTACCTCAAGTCTGTCTGGAGGTTGTGGGCCTTTGAGAAGAAAATGAAGCATGGCTCTGAGCCATAGTCATTGAGTGGGAGAGTCTTCACATTCTTCTGCTTTGTACCCCAAATATGCTGTTCCCAATGAGGTGACAGTTTGTCTAGTTTTATAGTAGCAGAGCCAAGAAAGCTATAAATTAAGACATTATCAAGTATGTGAGTGGAGACATCAGGCAGGCCGGTAGCAAGGAGGAAGTCTGTGCTATAGATCCCAGATGCGGTCTGATGACACTCCTTAGCCCTCGGGCTGGGGAATCCGGGAGTAGATTTACACACTCCAAAAGGTTTACCTAGTAGTCAAAAGCATTTAGGTCACAAACACAGATGAGCAATAATGGCTATTTAGGGGGCTAATAGCCCAAGACAATTTACCCCCCACCCTGAAATATTACAATTCTGCATAATCACAGTTCTGACCACTGAAATATTACAATTCTGCATAATCACAGTTTTGACCACTGAAATATTACAGTTCTGCGTAGTCACAGTTCTGACCACGGAGATATTACAGTTCTGTGTAGTCACAGTTCTGACCACTGAAATATTACAGTTCTGCATAGTCACAGTTCTGACCACTCAGCCTTGGGAACAGATGTGGCTCTTGTCTGGACACTTCAGCTCACAGACACCATAGGCTTCTGTGCACCTGGGGAGCTGCAGGGTCCAGTACAGGATGGGAAAGGGAGAGCTGCAGGTCATATGAGGGATAGGGAGATGGTGCTCTAATGAAAGGAGACCCTTCCATATCCTCACATTTCCTTTCTGAGCGTGCTTTCTTGTCCTTCCTCTGGAGAGCTGCTCCTTCTTGGTTGGAGCCAGCAGAGTCTAGAATGAAATGCCCACTCATTTGCAAATTGGCAAACAGTCTCCCACAAAGTGGAAGAAGGCTTGATTCAGAGCTTACAGGGAACAACAGGGTCCATTTAACAAACCTAACATTTGGTGAACTCAAAACAGTGTGCTATGAAAAAATTAATAAGTTAATAAAGCAGCCTTTCAACTCCAACGCATGTCATTAGTCTTGGCTTGAGAGGCCCACTGCTTACCTCAGCAGGGTCCGACTGCAACCCCTTGCCACTGGACCCCTACATCTGATTTCTCAGCTACAAAGGAAAAAGTCGATTGCTCTTTGCAAAGGGCATCTCCTTTGGACCTGGGCCGGCCTTCCCAAGTCACTCCTGATGTGCAAACAGAAAAGGTACCCTTTATTGCCTAGAAACTCATAAAACAAAGATGCAGGAGAGATGAGCTCATCTTTTGGGTGAGTCTTCCATAAAACTCTCTTTGATGGACTTTTAAAAAAATCCTAGGACTGATAAAACCTTATAACCTATTTTCCCTGTGTTTGAAGAATCTGCAATGGTCTGAGCCAGAGATCTGTGTTAGATTCCATCTGCAGGGGTGTCCCTCTTACTCCAAGGGCAACTGGGGCAGAGACATATTAAAAAGCAGAGAGAGGATTGAGTGGGGTATCAGAGGGAAGGTAATTACCACAGAAAATAGACGCCTCCCGTCTTTTAACCAACACCAGTATCAAATACTGTTTGGCCCGCGAACATTTGGTCCCCTTCTGTCTCTTATGCAAATCAAACATCTAGAGACCAGCATGCCACAAAAGTGGCATCCACTGTCCTACCTCACTCACTCCCCTCACCCTTGAAAGCAGTATCATGTACCTAACTGTTAGCTGATTCTCTACTCCAAGAAATCGTAGGAGAGATCTCTTTTTCTGTCCCCAAGTGTTATCCCGATGAGACCTTTCTACAAATCAAAAGCACCTGCTCTTTTGTTACGGTGGGCTTCCGAAGAGAAGGCTGTTGCCATAGAAACACTTGGGGTTCATCTGGGAACACTGAGGACATGCTGTCCCAGCCTGTGGATGCCAACCTTTGATGCTTATATTTACAGCAAGTAGTCTTTGCTGCCGAGTTCAGGCCAGGTACTGTGCTAAGCAATTTATATGGGTTGTTTCTTTACGTACCTGAATCAGGCACAGGAGATGAGAAGCCTCATTTTACAGATTTGAAATCAGAAGCTTAAAGAGGCCGGTCGAGCTACTTGCCTAACATCATGCCGCTGGAAATCTGACAGAGCCATGATGTTTAATTCCAGAACCAATACTTGAGATGACATAGGACAGACCTAGCATTGGTGAAATTAATGTCTTCCCCGTAGTGGGCTCCACTCTCAGAAGGCCTTCCATCTCCACAGTTCCCAGTGACACAGGCACAAAAGGCTTTCTGGGGGCCTCGTCTTCAATGAGGAAATATCTATGTATGTAACATAAACATAAACACACATTACTCCTTTAGTGTTCTGACTCACACTATATCACAGAGCTTAATATTCCCTTGCAAAAGAGGAAGAAAGTTAGACTCACGACACCTAACACTGCCAAATAACAGCCAGCCAATAAATGGTCAAAGGGGGCTTTTGGCTCCAGGCAGATGTCTACCGGCTCAGCCTTACCCCACCACGATTTGCAGCCTCTTTTTCCACCTCGACTGCACCTCTCCTCTAGAGACAGGGATGGATCTCTGTACCTGTCTCCAGAGTCTGGTGCTTCTGGTGACCTACCCGGGTCAGAGTTGTTGTGGCTGAAACTCATTGAAGCTGACACTTGAAGATAACAAGTGTCCCGTCACAAGCAGAAGGATGGTATTGAGCTCTTCATAATGGAACCAGAGTCCGTTCTGGGTAAACAGACTGCCTTGAGTGTCTGTCCTAGGCCTTCCTGTTCCTTTCCTTAAGCTCAGTGGAGCTCTTCCTTCCTCCCTCCCTACACCCCAAGGACACCTTGCTCTCTGCACTGCACTCCCCACTAGTTCCTAGATAGGGAAAGAGAAAGCAACCTCTAATCTACCCATGTTTTCTAGGGCCCATAGCAGAGCTGACATACTTAGCATCAGGGCCCCGTGAATGTTTAACAAGCAGAGAAGGGAAGACCTGGAGAAGCAACACTAAGCCCTGGGGAGAAGAAACTCAGAATTCACACACTTGAGAATGTGTATAGGCATGCGGGAGCTGCTGCTGCTACTGCTGCCGTTTCCAGGCTGCACTGAGCTCCATCCCGGTGCTAAAACAGTTTAACTGAGCCGGCCAACCTGCCGTATTCACCCTAGTGGACTCACATCTAAAAACTACATTGCTTGTGCATTATCAACACAGACATCCCTTCTGTGGCATGAGTCTGCAATGAGACAATGTGCAGCTGGTTTTAAGAGAAAGAAACCCAGCTCACAGAACACACGCATGTTACCAGAAACAGTAATTTGCCTCTGCACATACACTTTGTGAGTCTGGTGTTTTGCCATTTGGCAAGAGCCTTCATCTCCTTGCTTTCCTCCTGCCATGGGGCATGACCTGGGTAATGGCCTCCGTTTTACAGGGAAGGAGGCTGAGTCCTAAGAATGTTTAATGGCTTCCCAAAGACCTCTTTCCTTAATCCGTAGATGCCACAATAAGGCAACTCTATTATAGTACTTACGCGTAGTTGTTATATTCATCCTGATGTCACTGAGACATGAAATTGTATGTACTCCTAGGGATGTGTCTGGAACTCCCACCAGAGTAGCATCCCCTGTGCTGTTTAGAACAAGGTCTGCCTGGGTGATCCAATGTCAGCGTTTGGAGAGACACCTGAAGGCTTTGTAATTTAAAGTCGTATTTGAGGATGAAGTTATAGACATCAGGAAATGGTGGAGAAAAATAATCTTTAAAGTTTTTTTTTTTAACAGTAACACAACTCATATTGTGTTTGACTGCTAGATGTATTTATGCTGGTCTGAAATCCTTTTAGCTTCAAATTTTCTTTCCCCTCCCCATGAAACTAAGAAAGCAAGAGATACAATGAGAAAAACTATATAAAAGAAGAGAATTACGACCTAGTTGTTGTTTGTTTGTTTTTGTTTGTTTGTTTTGTTGATTTTTTTAGTACAAAATGTGAAAGCCCATCTTCTCTTTCCAGCCCTGGTTGAGGCAGTAAAGGGTGGGGGTGGAGGCCCTAACTGCAAAGGGGAAGAAATTAGATTCAGGTGGTAACTGAGCTTCCCATCGGATTACTGCACCGGGCTCCCTTTTATTCCCCTGCCATGGATAATGTGTGCTCATTGTGACTTATCTGGAGTTGGCTTCTCTTACACCCTCTAGGTATATAAGGAAATAGGACAGGGGCTAGAGATTGGGGAACATCCGGGAGGCAACATCTACAGTCCAGAGAGAATGAGACAGGCAGGAACATGAGCCACCGCCTGTGAGGCTCACCTCCCCAGTGGTACAAGCTCAGGACAGCATCACCGAGCTCCCTTGGAAACTCTCCTACAAGATTGTATGATAATTTGTTCTAACCCTTGACTTTAACTTTTCCTTCATATTTCCAATACAGAACAACCACGACCCAGGGCCTGGAAGGAACATGAGCATCCGGCCAGTTTGGTTTGGCCACCTGACAGAGACCGGCTCTAGAGGAACTATGGTGGCCAGGGCCTTCCTTCTGCTGGTCCTCTTTGCAGAAGCCTCAGCGAAATCATGCACTCCAAATAAAGCAGGTACTCCAACGCCACCCTGCTCTCCCAGACAGGGAACCTCCAGTTTCTAACTTGCTGTGATCTGAGCTCTATGACAGCTTGGTTAGGAAAGAGTAAAAATGGCATCAGGTGGAGGAACAGAAGCTCCAAGTGCCAATCAGCCTTTCCCCATCAGAAGCAAACATGTATTGGATGGGCCAACTTTTTTACAAATTAGAAGATGTTTCTTCCCTGTTCTATGTAACACGCCCACTTCTTTAAGTGTTTGACGGCTCGATGCATGCTATGTGCCTTTAAACAATATTTTGCAGCACTGAGCATGTAATAATGCAGTGGACGTTTTAAATTATAAGAAGCCTCATTCTCATCAGGATATATGTATCAGTCTGTGATTTAAAGTCTTAGGGCTGGGGCTATGGTTTATAGTACAGTTCTTGCCTAGCGAGCATGAGGCTCTAGATTTAATACCATGATTGCTAAATAGATAAATAATAAATATCATTGGCTCTCAAAGAAACCCACAGGTTTTTAAAGTGGGTCCAATTAAATAAGTATTAAATAGTGACAATATTATATGTGGCATAAGTTATAAAAGGCTGAAGTTCGGGGAAACTCATCGCAGCGGGTGAATTCTGTGTGACATGGAGATGCTGACCACGTCTGCTTATGAAAGCATGTGTGACCTCTTCCAGATGTCATCCTTGTGTTTTGTTACCCCAAGACCATTATCACTAAAATCCCCGAGTGTCCCTACGGATGGGAAGTCCACCAGCTGGCGCTTGGGGGGCTGTGTTACAATGGGGTCCATGAAGGTGGCTACTACCAGTTTGTCATCCCAGATCTGTCACCTAAGAACAAGTCCTACTGTGGAACCCAGTCAGAGGTAAGGCCAACCCAGCTAGGGCAGAGAGAGCAATGGGACCCAGAGCAAAATGTCTGCTGCCATCAGTAAGAGGATTCACGGTGCTCCAAAGGCCTTTTCAAAGTCAGCCCGGTTGCCTTCATTTCCTAGGAGGCTCAGTGACTGAAAACCTCTCTCGGCTGGTTCAGATGACTCTGTGTGTGTGGTTGTTCCTGTCCATGTACATAGGTGCAGACACCAGAGGTTGACATTGCCACTAGTCCTCTTCTCTCTCTCCATCTCACTTCCTTTGACGGGTCTCCTTCTGAACCCAGGCCTTGCTAACCTGGCTGGCCAGTGAGCTCCCGGGATCTCCCCTCACTACCTCCCAGTGCTAGGATAACAGGCGTGTGCCCATGCCCAGTATTTCATCTGGGTGTTAGAGGCCCAGACTCAGATCCCCGCGTCTGCGCACACACCTCCACAGCCTCCAGATGTCTGCGCACACACCTCCACAGCCCCCAGACGTCTGCGCACACACCTCCACAGCCCCCAGACGTCTGCGCACACACCTCCACAGCCCCCAGGTGTCTGCGCACACACACCCACAGCCCCCAGACGTCTGCGCACACACCTCCACAGCCTCCAGATGTCTGCGCACACACCTCCACAGCCCCCAGACGTCCGCACACACCTCCACAGCCCCCAGGTATCTGCGCACACACCTCCACAGCCCCCAGGCGTCTGCGCACACACCTCCACAGCCCCCAGACTCAGATCCCCGAGTCTGCGCACACACCTCCACAGCCCCCAGATGTCTGCGCACACACCTCCACAGCCCGCAGACGTCCGCGCACACCTCCACAGCCCGCAGATGACTCTTTGGACTTAATCTTTATTCTCCTGGTTTGTTGGGAAGTGGGAGAGCAGCAAAGCTTCCTCCTTTAAATAGAGCAAAGCACACTTCTTACTTCAAATTTGATGCCCAGTGAAGTAGAAACCGTCTCCATCCCATGCTTTCAGATGTCCATAGTCCTAATAGTGTGTTTTGAGACCAACTTGCCAGAAGAAAGAATTCCACAATTGGCACTTTATCGTTAAAAGAAGGTTTTTTTGTTTTTTGGGTTTTTTTTTTTTTTTAGATATTTTCTTTATTTACATGTAAATTTCTCCTTTCCCAGTTTCCCCTCCAAAAAACAAAGAAACAAACAAAAACAACAAAAACAAACCCCTGTTGCCTCCCCCCTCCCCATGCCTGCCACCCCACCCTCTTCCACTTTCTGGCCCTGGCATTCCCCTACACTGGGGCATAGAACCTTCACAGGGCCGAGGTCCTCTCCTCCTATTGATGATCGAATTTGCAATCCTCTACTATACACATGCTGCCTGAACAATCAGACCCCTCCATGTGCAGTCCTTGGTTGGTGGTTGAGACCCTGGGAGCTCTGAGGGTACTACTTAGTTCATATTGTTGTTAGTCCTAAGGGGCTGCAAACCCTTCAGCTCCTTGGGACCTTTCTCTAACTCATAACCCTGTACTCAGTTCAATGGATGGCTGTGAGCCTCTATATCTGTATTAGTCAGGTACTGTCAGAGCCTCTCAGGAGATAGCTGTATTTAGGTTTTAACTGCAGACTTATGATCTAGAGTAGAAGATAGGCAAAGACATTCATGGGGCACTTGGACAAAGAGAGTGGGTAAAGAAAGAGTTGAGGCTGGGAATGGAGACTCTCGATGCAGTTCCTCAGTCAGAACATGTAGACTTGTGAATATACGGGCTTCTCCTCTGCACATCTCATTGAAGGGATTCCAGAACTCTGCAAATATTTTCACCTCACACACAAAGAATGGCTTCTATGGTTCCTGATAAACATTTCTGTATCCTCACTGGGGTTTTTGCTTTGTTTTATAGTTCAAGACAGTGTTTCACATAGTTCAGGCTGGCTTCAAACTGACCATGTAGCTGAAACGTGCCTGGAACCCCTGAGCACCCCTCCACCTCCCGATTGTTGGGATGACAGTCATGTGTCACCATGCTCAGCTTTTTACTGTTTTTTTTCCCCTAACTCCTTGTCCACCACTTTTCCCAGAATCCTCAGTCCCATCTGCCTTCTTCCTTCCTCTAGTACAAGCCCCCCATCTACCACTTCTACAGCCACATCGTGTCGAACGACAGCACAGTGATTGTGAAGAACCAGCCTGTCAACTACTCCTTCTCCTGCACCTACCACTCCACCTACTTGGTGAACCAGGCTGCTTTTGACCAGAGGTAAGCTGCTCTGGGGATGGGGGATGGGTACTGTGAGGATGCTACAGTCCCTGTCAATCAGACATGTTTCAGTCCTTATGCAAAATTCTCTCCCCTTTTCAGAGTGGCCACTGTTCATGTCAAGAACGGGAGCATGGGCACATTTGAAAGCCAGTTGTCCCTCAACTTCTACACTGTAAGTCCAGGTTGCCTTCTCCGTCTGTGCCCCTTTCTCAGGGCATTTCCACAGGAGTCATTCCCTTCTGGCCTCTGAGCAGAGCTCTGTTCCGGAGCTTCAAAGGTGGCATAATTCCTTAGCCCAGCTTTAAAGCCTGGGTACAAGAGAAAGTTCACTTCATAGGCTGAAGGGAAAGACAGACAGGTATAGTCAACTTCTCATTTCACTGGTACAAAGATTAAGGCAAGGTCACTGGAAAGACAATAGAGTACCTCATTTCTGGCTCTTAATAAGGCTAGTTTCCACTACATTTCCCTCCAGAGATTTATTTGACATTAGGATCTCAAAAAGATGTAGTCTGGGGCATTGCACTCCCTGACCAGGCCAGGGCTAACGACCAAGCTCGGGACTAGTCTCTGCTTATCTAGTTCTTTTATCTCTTAAGCCTTACAGTAAGATTTCCTCACAGTGTGATTGGATCTGCTGTCTGTGTTGATATCAACAGTTATGGGCACACTTTGGTCTCTCTCAAAATTAAGTGCCCCAGAGAAACTAAATATGCACTGGCCATTGGCCCAGCTGCTCTCCCATTAGAAAGGACACTTTGTTTTTAAGCTGCAGCTTCCAGTGAGGGCATAGACACACAGAGGTGACACTGGCTCAGCTGGCTAGAAGACTCGAGCAGAAACACAAACCTTTGTGTGGAGCATTAGAACCAGGCGGTGCCGTTAGAGGGCAGAACATCTGACCCATTTCATTTTGCGAGGGAAAACACCATCCCATCTGAAACCTCACTAACCATGAAGTCGCTTCACCTACTGCCTGGAAGCCATTAACCCCCAGAAATCATCTAATTGTTAGATTAGTTTAGAAAAATCCTAAAATAACCTAGTTCATTTTGCAGCTAAGGATGTCAGATCCAAAAAAAGGGAGGTGTTTGCCCAAGACCAGATGCCATGGAGCAGCATGTGGGGAAAGCACCGACTACCCAAGATTCCCCAACTGAGATTCTGACCGCAAAGGACATGGTGTACAGTCAGGGTCCTTCACCCACAAAGGACATGTTTGAGATTCGAATATTTTACTCTTTTTAAAAGCTATCGTTAAAGAAGAAGCGTTAGGATGCATAAGCTCAAGTTTCCTTAAAACCCAGACTAGCCCTGGCTTCCTATCACTAGTGGCTGCACCAGAGACAAGAAATCCCACTTGACCTGCCCTTAGGGATCAGTGTAGTGTAGGTAATCCGGGATGATGTAACCATGGTGACACAGCTTCCCACAGAAGAACTCAGTCTTGACTACCCAGAAGCTAGCAGTTGTTATTCTAATGAGATAAGGTGTAGATTCCATCCTAGGAACATTTACAATAGTTAGTGATAGAATCAGGGTTTTAAAAACTCATCCCCCACCATCAACCATGCAGGGTTGGGTTTCAGACAAGAACACAACCTCAAAAGCAAAAAGAACATATTCTTTAATCTAACTATCATTCAATCAATCAGTTAATCAACCAATCTTCACCAGCAGGCCATCTTCTAAACTATAGAAACTACTTTCTGAATTGTCTAGGAATGAAGCTAAGGTGCCCCCAAAATCTCACTGTCAGAGCCCCTCCAGGACACATGGACTTCATCAAAGGGTGACTTCCACGATCCAGCCGCTTTTCATCTGCTTTCTAGTCTGCTGTGCGCTCACTCGGTTTCCTCTGGCTCACCCACGTATCCCCCCTTCCACTTTCTCTCTTTTTCACTTTGAGGGCATTCTTGGGTGTTTCCAAAGCAACAACTGCCCCCTTGCATATATTTCCATCAAATTACCAGAAACAGAACCATGCCCTAGATAGAACAATGGAACCAGCACACTGCTAATTGCTTAAGATTCTGGGAAACCCAGAGCCTGAGCCCCTAAATACACTCCTTCTGATCTGCATGCACACTGCCTCCTTTCTGTCCACCCCTCCCTACTCACTTTGGCCAAGAACCTATAGTTCATATTCCCAGGGGAAGTTATGACTCCCAGTTGAAGACAAAGGACGGTTGGCTGTTTACAGACATCGTCTGGCCCTGTGGGTAAGAAGTGGGGCGTGAGACATTCCATGAAGCCTGGTTTCACCATTTACTAGCTAAACAACTTTGGGAAAGTTAAGGCACCTCCCTGCACTTCCATCTCCACATCCATGAAATAAGAACTCCGTGACATGAGCGCAGACCCAGGCCTGTTTTCACATGTTCTTAGACTAGTTTGTTGTGTTTATAGAGAGGAATATCAATGTCAGCATGAGATTAGGTCAATTTCTTAAAATCAAAACAGTACTGACCATTCTTCTTAGTGATACAAAAAGAAAAGAAAAGGCTTAGGGTGGACATAGGCAAACAACAAAGTTTAAAAATCCTTCCAGAAATCAGAGCAAACTGCGAAGCTGACCACCCTTGATTTCACACCTAAAGCCACCGTGTTTCTGTCACTGAGGGGTGATCACTCCACCTCTTTCAATGATTCGGGTGAGCTGGGCCTTGTGCTTTAGCTTATCTTTTAAAATCCGATGCCTGCCACCACCACCCCAAACGCCTATCTGCTTTGGTTCTGTCTACCGAAATAATTCCATGGAATGATATTGGCCACACCTCTCTGAAGAGCTCCCATCTTCTCTAAGTGGAACATTGTCTCTCTCATTGGTTCATCTGCCATCCCAGCCACTTTCCTGTGACCATGAGCTGGTTGGTCAGTGCCCTTGTCACAAAGAAGGATCCAGAACTGAAATGTTTTATTCTAGTCTTTCAATAAGCCAATAAGAGGCATGGTGGGCCATAAGTGAGCATCCAGCTTCTGGCAGACTCTAGGAGTCTATCTGGAGTGTTCACTTTAGTTTCCTTTCATCATTGTCTCTCACCTGTGAACAAAAGCAATCTCTACATTTTCCCAGATAAGCTTCTGCTCTGTGACGCATAGCTGTCCTTAACTTGGGTGACGTTAGTTCTGAGTCAGCCTCTTAGTCAGGGTAAGGAACGCTAGAACATGGTTTCCCAACAGATCTATCCATCCTGTAGGGCAGGAAAGCAGTTTGTGTGGTCTCTCTGCTTTTAGGGATGGGAGGATAAACTGCCCTGGCATGTAACCGCTTACCAAGGTCAAGTTGTCTGAAGGCAGGTCTCTGATTTTTTTTATGTTAAAAAGAAAGTAGGGGTGCCAGGCATGTTGGCTTGGATTTGTAAACTCAGCAGAGATGAAGAAGTGGGATTGTTGGGATATTGAAGCCAGCCTGGTCTACATGTGAGTTTCAGGCTAGTCAGAGCTGTACAGAAAGATCCAGAAAGGGAGGGGGAAGGGAGTTAATGAGGGAGGGATGGAGGAAGGGGTGGAGGGAGGAGAAAACTTGCTACGCTTTCCTGTAGTTATCAGAAATGGAAAGTCCCATTGCTGTCCTTCCCTGTGATGGAAATTTGGATAATTTTTCAACCAAGAGAAAGCTTCCACTCTACCAGCCAATCTCCAGGAAAAAGATTTCACACAAATATCTCTCTGGAGACCAGGGAACTAAATTGCCAATCCCAAGTTAGTTTCCATGTGTGGAAATGTCCCTTGCAATCTCATAGGTTTTAGGCACTACCAAAATTACTTTCAAAGCCACCATAAAGCTGTCACTTCAACTGCATGCTGTGCAAGTAAGTCACTTCTAACTAGGAACATTATTGCTTAACTGTGGCAGCCATTAATGTGGTGTAGAGGCCTGACAGATGGAAGAAGGGGAGCTAGCTTCTAGCAGGCTGCATGGGGGAGCCTTGGCTTAACCTGCTTCAGTAGAATAAAGTCAGAGAGGGGTCTAGCGTCTTCTCACAAAGCCTCAGGTGCTGGACCCATAGGAGGCCAAGACCCACCCTGGTCTGTCTTCTATGTTTCTGTTCTATTCCCATCTTACAGGAATGAAGAAATGGAATTCCTAGGTCCCTTCTACTGAGTCTCACATCAGCAGTGGGAGCCTGAGTTATCCTGAGATCTTAGCCCTTCTGGCCAGTGCCTCTGTCATGGATAACACCAGACAGGTCTTATTCAAGTGAATTGAAAGGAGACTAACAGAGTGGAGAAGCTGCAGCCTTTGAGGAAGTCGATCACAGATGTTATTCCTAATAACTCCATGAACATTATCTGATGATGGTAGATTTAGTCCCTGGGCCAGGGAGTAGGCCTGAGCACTAGTGAGCCATTGACAGACCCGCAGGGCCTGTTCTCCCTAATCTACCGCACAGCCCTGGGATGGCACACCCTGTTCCTTCCTCTACTTCCAAAACTTCCTCCAGACCTGGCTCCTTGCTGTCCTGTCAGCCATGGGGCCTCTGCCTCGTGGATGCATTCCTTCTGCTGTGGCTACACACCTTCCTCAAGCCTTGTTTAAGTGCTACCTCCTCAGCGAGAGGCCTTCCTGGCTGCCCTTTTTGAAACTGTCAGTGAAGTGCTTGCCCTGCAAGCAGGAGCTTCGGAATTCAATCTCCAGACCCTCATTAAAAACAGGCAAGCTGAGCATGACGCCACTTGCCATCCCACTCTGGGAGAGCCAGAGGCAGCTGGGTCCCTGTTGTTTACTTGCAAGCCAAGCACGCTTGGTGAGTTCTCAGCCGATGAGAGACCCTGTCTTAAACTCAAGTAGACGGTGCCTGAGGAATGAAACCAGAGGTTGTCCTCTGGCCTCCACATACATGTGCACAGACAAACGTGTACCTTTATGCACTCATGTACACCCACCCACACACACACACACACACACACACACACACACACATACACACACAATGTACCTTACCCTTCCTTATGTTCCCAATCCATTTTTGCTATTTTTGTGGTTTCCAATATTACATACTATATACTAGTCAAAGGTGCTGTGCAAT
>NW_022196904.1:186609190-186613596 GCF_008632895.1 Mastomys coucha
CAGAATATTTTGGTGACAGATCTTACTTCATTCACAAATACTTTATCTCAATACAAAGGGTATCTTGACATAGAAACTATCCAAATTGTAGAATGATACCCAGACACGATGTTGGAAATTAGTGACTTATGTCTGTTGATAACCATGCTGCTAATCAAGTTATAAGCTTTCAAATCCAGGTGACCAAAGTTCGGGAGGTCAGGGGTGGTGAGGGGTTAGAGCATTTGGTAGCTCTTGGCCTTAAATAATTTGTGAAGTCACAGGAACCTGTCTTCACACCCTCAGACCCCAGTATTTTTCCATCTGTCAAGTTTCCATGTGGCATCACTAAGACAGTGTGTGTCTAACCATGACCAGCAAATGTCCTTGACCCTTCTAAGATGACAACAGCATCCTCAGAGGTTCAGTTTCTCTGGCTCTAGAGTTTTCTCTATGGTCTCATGAACTTGTTCCTTGGGTTGGCTCCCTCTCTGTCCCATCTCAATGTGTCTGCTCCCATCAGCCCTGATGGCTCACTCTGAGAGGTCACAAAGCATAATGTCCCCATTTCCTTTCCAAGAATGCCAAGTTTTCCACCAAGAAAGAAGCCCCCTTCATTCTGGAGACATCCGAAATCGGCTCAGACCTGTTTGCAGGAGTAGAAGCTAAGGGCCTGAGCATTCGGTGAGTTCCTTTACTCTGAGTGTATATTTTTAAGGAAAAAAGCCAGCCAACGGACTTTCGTTTTCAGACGTCTCTACACACAAGAGTGGTTCTTAGTGCTACCATGTTATTTCATTCCCAGGTTCAAAGTGGTCTTGAATAGTTGCTGGGCTACCCCCTCGGCCGACTTCATGTACCCCTTGCAGTGGCAGCTCATCAATAAGGGGTAAGTGTCACTCTGATGAGCCAAGGCAGAGCGGTCCAGTGTGTCCTGGTTGTCTTTCTCTGTGGTCATACCAGATCCTTTTGGTAGAAACCCAGTTTGCAAGAGTCTTCAGTGATATTACAGTAGATATATTACCAGGTATTTTCTGAACACAGGAGCACACCCACAACAGCCGCACATTCCCTCAAAGGGCAATTCCACGTGGGGCAGAGAGGCTGCTCATGGAGGCTGCCACCATCCAATCAACCAGGGGTAGCTGTCACTGAGAGGCAGGTGCCACAACCTCTGCCCAGCCATCTAGGTTTGCCCGCTATTTGCCTCCCCTCCCCCACTCACAAAGCTCCTCTTACAGTATTTTCCACTGGCTGATACCAGGCCTACAGCACTCTGGCAGCAAAGAGCTATTTTAAGGCTCGTGTCTTGAGTTCAGGCAAGGATCTCAGGTTTATGGGCCAAACAATCCTGTCAGATCCTCATAAGTTGGAAAATTCTCACAGCCTGTCTCTGCTGAGGCCACAACAAACAGAAATAACTCTGACCCTTGGCCCAGATAGCAAGGTGCAAACTTTGTTTCTCTCCCATGACTTCTGAAAGAGAATTCTGAGATGACATTTCTAAGGTCTTCCTTCTGTCTCAGTAAATATACATTTAGATATTTCTTTCCAGTTATTATCTGGATCATATATGGAAAATATAACTATGGGGTTTTTTTTACAAAAATTATTATATAAATGATTGATGGTACATAAATTCCTTTTTCCAGTTTCAGGCAAAACCTAATAATACACACAGAGATAATTGGTGGCTGTGGCTCAAGTGTAGTGTCGACGGCAACATTGGAGAACAGGATTTCCACCCATCATGGAGGTCCTTCCTTTGGGTTACCCTGGGGCCTTCCCCAGTCACGAAGAGGGATTTCTCTGTTTTAGACTTGACTTCTTTAGGACAGGAGTTCGAGTTAGCAGATGTGTGTGTTCTCTAGATCACCCCTCTCTGTTTTAGGAAGGAGTAATCACATCCACTCCATGGCTCTGCAGTCGACTTCACACTTAGAGATCAGAGTTCTCTGGAAGGGCAAATAGCTGCGCACAAGCCTAGCAGAATGCTGTGAAGTGTTGCCTTGGAGCCTTTCTGGAGCTCTCTAGTGTGACATTTCCTTCTCCCTTCCCCCATGTATCCCAGCTGCCCCACCGATGAGACAGTCCTCGTGCATGAGAACGGCAAGGACCACAGGGCCACTTTCCAATTCAATGCCTTCCGGTTCCAGAACATCCCCAAACTCTCCAAGGTTTGGTTACACTGTGAGACATTCATCTGCGACAGTGAGAAGCTCTCCTGCCCAGTGGTGAGGATCCTGGCTCCCGGGGGGGGGGGGGTGGAAGCTGGTACTGAAGGACCTGGATTTGACCCGGGAATTATGGGTCCAGGGTGCAGAGGCAGAAGGTCTGGGCCTGTCCACCTCGCTACCAAAACTTATCAGCCTGGTACTCATCACTTGTCCCCCTGGGGCTGAATTCATCATCTTTGAATAGAGGTCATCAGTTCTGAGGGCTGTTTCCTTGTCATAGAACAGCGCAAGATTAAAACACTGAGGCTCATAATAGGCATGGAAATTCTCTGAAAAAGTTAGAAGGGTAAAGGAATCCAAGACATAGACAGAACTGTCAAGATAGGTGACTGCAGTCTGGATTGGACTGTCTTCCAAGAAATGCTGGAGGTATGGGTCACAATGGGCCGCACAGGAAGGAGGGCAAATACACTGTGATTCCAGGGTTTGCTGAGCTTCCAACACCTCCTCGGAGACTGGAGGCCACCAAGGCCTGCACTTCTAAAGAGGCCGCCAGCCCACGTGGCCTGGAGGAACTACAGAAAGGAGGCTGATCTCTCCTTCCATCAACTCATGCAGCTAGAAAACAGATGCTTATGAACACAGGGAGGAAGCGAGGGAAGAACTAGAGGGTGCAGGGCCGGGAGGAGGAGGACCAGTTAGTTCTTGATCAAAGGATGGGCATTGGAGTTGCAGTCCTAACCAAAGAAAATGAAGCCAACTGAACTCATTTTGTGAGCAACCTCTTTTATCTCTGGGTTAAGAGGAAACATTTATAGAAAGGTATGGTGCCCAGTCCTCCACTGGAATTCTGATGAACTATTCCCCCAGGATTCCCCAGCCTGGGGAGTCAGTGAATTCTAGGTGTGTGTTCGTGCGTGAGTCCATGCATGCGTGGGCATGGTATGTACTTTATGTATCAGTTGTATGTAGCGACTGGGGACTTTGACTCCTTGAAGTTCATTTGGTTTTTTTTTTCATTTCTCCTCCCCGTCTTCAGAACTGTGACAAACGGAAGCGCATGCTACGTGACCAGACAGGGGGTGTCCTGGTTGTGGAGCTGTCCCTGCGGAGTAAGCTGATTGCGCAATAGTCATGTGGACTCTGGGCTGTGTCCACAGGCATGACAGGTTTGAGCATTTTGATTGAATTGTCAAACCAGGCGTGCCTGTGGACACAGCACTTACGGGCTCCTCGAGTGGCGAGTGGCAGGGGTCTGTCTGAGCATGTGGACGCAAGGACGTGAGGTTTGTTGTCTATCCTGAGAATCTTATGAGACCAAACCCAGATGTGCCTGAGGAGTTAGGAAGCACTGAGCTGAGCTTCCAAACTGATCGTGTAGTGAACAATAGGGCAGGAATGCAGGTGTCCTAGGAATGTCAGCCAGCCTTCACCACTCAAGCCTGGCTGGGCACTGAGTTCCATAAATGAGCAAGACTCATAGAGACCCTGTCATCAGGCTTTTACCTTCTAGTCAGGGGAAAGATGGTTCACACAGAGGGAAACTGGAATGTTGAGGGTTCCGGTGGGCAAGGCCATGCAAGAGTGTGCCCACAAGAATGGTACAGGCCCTATAGACTGTGGGAATGTGTCAGTATGGCCTGGGGGATGCTGTGAGTGGGGGGGGGGGGGGGGGGGGGGTGAGCTCTGGAATTGTACCTCAAAGCATGACTGCCAATCCAAAGGCTGCCTCTTGATTTTGTGTGGCCTGAAGACTAACACACATTCTGTATGCTTTCCTGTGGTTCTAAAAGTTTAAAAAGGAAGGAAAAACACAGTGCATAAAAATTCAATAAAGTTAAAAATCTCAGTGTCTATAAAGTTTTATTAGAACAGAGAGACAGAGACACATGTGCATGCAGATGACATTGTCAACAGGTGTATTTATGCTACACTGACAGTATGGCTATGCGTGGTGTGGTACCACACACCTGTAACCCAGCACTCAGGATGCTGAGGCAGGAGGATGGCGAATCTGTGGCCTGTCTGAGATGCAGAGTAAGACCCTGCCCAAAAGCGTAAAGAAAAAAAAAAAAAAATACTAGATACTAAAAGTATCTAGCACTTTCCAAAACCTTTAACAGCCCCTGCTTTCAGTGAGCCGAGGAGATGGCGCTCTAGAGGAACCGCAGCAGGCACTTCGCCTGACAGGCAGCTGCTTTTGATCTAAAGGGGGTCAGAGGTCGGGGGTCGGGGGTCAGATATGGTCGG
>NW_022196904.1:186613709-186620917 GCF_008632895.1 Mastomys coucha
GTCGGATGTGGTTGGGGGTCGGATGTGGTCGGGGGTTGGGGGTCGTGGGTCGGATGTGGTCGGGGGTCGGGTGTGGTCGGGTTTGTGGTTCAGACACAGATCGGATGCTCCCTTCGTGCCTTTTTTTAATCTCTACTCTCTCTCTTTGCTCGCTCCAGGCAGGGGATTTTCCAGTCTCCGTGACTTCTCAGGTAAGATAAAACCACTTCTGAGGAGTATCATGGGGCAATGCTTTTGGGAAGTGGGTATATGTGTTAGAGATAATTATTTGGACCCCAGAAAAATATGTCATTAAAAATATACATATTGGAGTACTCTTGAGTTGGGAGGGGGCAGCCCGCCTCCAATCTGAGAGGGAGGAAGTGTTTCAAACGGATGAAGAGCCATCAGACCCCACACCACGCTCTGAACAAAGCCAACACTGTGTGGCTTTCCTAAGATTCCTGAATTTTGGAGAACATGATTTCTGATCAGGTCATCTGCTCGGTTAGCAAATATTTGAGGCCTGGCTATGACTTTGCTCTTCATTAATAAGAAAGAGCCTCAGCCCTCTACACTCAGCTTTCCTCGGGGAAACTGGGCTGTGAGTGTCCCTAGTATATACGGTACTCTATGAATTAATTATAGCTCATCACTAAACAATACAGTGAACAAGACAAGGTCAGGGGTGAGGGCCAGGGGAAGTGGCTGAGCAGGCAGCCAGGGAAGCTTCTTAGGAGAGAAGCCAGATGACTGCCAAAAAAAAAAAAAAATCCACAATGTACGCATGCGTGATAGGGCCTCAATGTATGCATGCATGTTAGGGTCTCTGTACTGGTAGAAGTGGACTGTGCAAGCCCCAGGGAATGAACAGTAACAAATGTATAAAACTCGGGAGCTTTACTTCAACCATGTTGCATTAACCCTGGGTGGATTCCCCTTGGCCTTACACAGCTGTTTCTCGGTGCCATCCCTGTCTCTCTGTTTTGCAGATATTCTTCTTCATCTCATCCTGATGCTGGGGACCCGGGCTGTGTTATAGGAGATAGTTGGGCAGCAGCTGCAGCAGCTCTCTCCAAGGCCACCCTGAGCTATGACCCATTCGTTTATTGTGCTGCCAAAAAGAACAGACAGAAGACTGCATTGCCGGGGGCTGGAAACAGTCCTTTGCCAAATATGTGCTCCCCCCATGATTTTTGCGTGTGTATGTGTGAACTTGGTGATCCTCTGCCCCAGAGCCGTACTTCCGATTATTCCTTCCCATGGCCGTTAGATCCTGATAATCTTCTCCATGAAGCCAGAGAGGAGTCATCTCTCCTCTGCTCAAATTAGAGCATCGTACATACACCCATCACATGCAGCTTAACATTTGAAGGCAGGAACAGACCACCACCACAAAAATCAATGTCAAATACAGACCCCAGAAAAATATGGAATATTTTTCCACATATTCCATGGGAATAGCCAACTTTACCCAGCAAGCACTCTGTCATTGAGACAGTACAGTTCTAAGGACCAGCATCAAACCCCCAGGCAGGAGGTTCCAGTCTTCAAACCACAATGTGGAAATCCAAGCTAAATACAATATATTTGCTCCAACTTCTGTAATGGATGAGAGGTGTGTCCTTGGGAACCACTAGTACTAGTCTGCTTTTATCATTGCGTTTCTTAAATAAATATAATCATTAGGGAGGAATAGACGCCTTATCCTTATAAGTGATTATATTTCTTTAGTCACAAATAAATAGGAAATAGATATGAACAAAGTCATCTTCATTTCGCAGAAGTGTGGCGTTGCCTCTGTGAACAATATTTGCACGAGAGTGTGAAGACCCTGCTGAGACCAGGTTCTCTGAGATGTGAGAACCGAGCTTCCCGCACACCTGTGGTGCCCTGTGCGAGCACTAGCCTCAGGTGCGCTCTTGGAAATCTTCCCATTGGGATGGTGGGATGCGTTTCACCTTCACTGAAAACATCCAAGCCTGTTCCTTCTCGCTCACTTGTGATTGTGGGGACTGAACCAGCCACTCGTCAGAAATGTAATGCACAGACAGTCAATGACATCATATGACAGCACACTCTCAGAACTGGCCACCCATGTGACCCAGAGCATGGCAATGTCAGTAGGTCACATTTGGCAATGAGAGGCCAACTGAGCACACCAATCCTGTGAGAGCATTAGTTGTGGTATGAGAGGAGAGACCTTGTACTAAGTCTTTTTATTTCTTTGTCACTTACGCACTTGGCATTTGAAATCACATATCAGTTTGTCCTTCCGTATTTAATGCCCTTGAGAGGTCTTGATGTCTGCGGTTTGTTTAGCCACAGGCTAGGGGATGGTGGTTCCATGCAGTCTAAGCTTGGCATCTAGCTGGTGCTCCAATCAGTTTGGAACTCCCTCCTAATGTAAAGTCGGAGTTCATTGTAGCTGAGAATTACAGAAAATATACTTTGCTGATCCCAGTCAGGAACTCTTACGAGCCATACATAGAGCCAAGTTTAGAGGTCTCTGCTGCCAGACTAAAACAAACCATACATAGAGCCAAGTTTAGAGGTCTCTGCTGCCAGACTAAAACAACGTTTAATTCCGTCATCATGATTTATGATCTTGTACCTCAACCTGGTGCTATGAACTAAATAAAATGTCTGGAATAAGTGACCTGTGACTGCAGTTTACAGTGTTCGTATGTTATGAGAGAAGACAATCCCAGTGTTCTCTCAAAGGTTTTAAGACTTCATAGACTCCAAGAATCCCACGAACTTTTCAATTGTTTGTACTTCAAACACTCCAGTAGAGTAGTTTACAGACAAAGACGTGAAGGAGGTAGCCATCTTGCTCAGCTAATATTGAAGCAGGGTGGCTAGAATCACCTGGGTGAGCCCTGCTTGTGGAATTCCACTCTCTCGTGAATGAATGGATGTGTTCAGTTTAGTTTAACTGGTAGCCCCACGTGGAGTTTAGTTACCTCTTTCTGCCTTAGGGATCTGCGGGGGAATAGAAGAAAGCACCCTTGGTGTAATGTCTACCATAAATTCTAACTTGTACTAAATATAAAACATATATCCAGAGAAAAGAAAGCTACATCCTGCCTTAGGTGCATGTGTCCCTGGTACACAGGCACAACACTAGACACAGACTGGAGGAAACCATTCCTAGCTATAACACCTTCCCTTTCTGTCTCTCTCCCCTCCTCCCTCTCTTCCTCCATATGTATATATATCCAGTGTGTGTGTGTG
The DNA here is from genome assembly GCF_008632895.1 of Mastomys coucha. Taxonomy (NCBI): domain Eukaryota; kingdom Metazoa; phylum Chordata; class Mammalia; order Rodentia; family Muridae; genus Mastomys; species Mastomys coucha. The sequence continues at coordinate 186,616,926 of NW_022196904.1, forward strand.
TGTGTGTGTGTGTGTGTGTGTGTGTGTGTGTGTGTGTAGGAAGAGAGGTGTGCATGCAGGTGTCTGTGTTTGTATTTTTATTGTGTTTTGTGTGCATGTACAGGTCTGGATATCACATGTTTATGTTATAATATTAAATGAGGCCAGATTTACCAAAGTCTATTATTTGAATATAATTTAGGCAAGCAGATGGGCTAGGGCTATAAGCAAATGTATCTTATTGATACAAATAACAAATAATAATAATAATAATAATAATAATAACAATTAGCTTATTCAACCCCATCTCTGGAATCAAATAGAATTTTCTAATGCCCTTTTAATATAACAATATTAGATTATTTGGTTGCTTCATGTTTTTATTTATAGCTCTATTAGTCCTTAATGTTGTGGTATTGCTTTTTAAAAATGTCTCCTTCCAACTAAACTGCATGATAAAGATGAAAGAAAGTTTCAGATTCCCTTACACTTCCAGTGTATAAGCTAGCAGAGTAAAAACACATAGTTTTTAAGTTCATAAAATTCTCAGATGGATGGATGGATGGGTGGGTAGGTGGATGGGTGGATGGATAGATTATAGATGAATGGGTGCATGGATGGATGGGTGGATGATAGATGGGAGGGTGGGTGGTTAGATGGGTGGGTGGATGGTTGGGAGCATGGGTGGGTGATAGATGGGAGGGTGGATAGGTAGATGGGTGGGTGGGTGGGTGGATGTATGGATGATAGATGGATGGATGTTGGGTGGATGGGTGGATGATAGATGGATGGGTGGATGGGTAGATGGGTGGGTGGGAGCATGGGTGGATGATGGATGGGTGGATGGGTAGATGGGTGGGTAGGAACATGGGTGGATGATGGATGGGTGGATGGGTAGATGGGTGGGAGCATGGGTGGATGATGGATGAGTGGATGGGTAGATGGGTGGGTGGAAGCATGGGTAGATGATAAATGGATGGGTGGATGGATAGATGGGTAGGTGGGTGGGTGGGTGGATGGATGGATGATAGATGGGAGGGTGGATGGGTAGATGGGTGGGTGGATGAAAGGATGATAAAGGGTGGATAGATGGATTGGTAGATGGATGGGTGGGTGGATAGGCAGATGGACAGACAGATCGACAGATGGATGGATGTAAAATGGCTGGTCTAAGAACTGCATGAGTGATTATGATTTGTTTTCTTTCATGATGGAGCAAGGTGTTTAGGACAAGAAGCCATGGTGCTCAACAAGAGAAGACAGTAGACGGCACACGAAGATGGACTCGCCATTGTCTCCTTGCTGTGGGGGGGGGAGAAACTCCCTAGTAAATGCTTCCTGCCTTCCCTCCTCCTAGGTGGCCATCTAAGATGATCATCCCTTAATGGTGAAGACTTTGTGGGGAAGCAGAGCCTCTCACCAGAACTTTGCCAAGGAGAGGAAGTGTCTGAAGGTCAGAGAAGTCAGTCATGTACCTCGGGGAGGAATCAAAGGGTGGTTCTGAACATGGGCTAACACTGGGAAGAGAAGAAGTGTCTGAAGGTCAGAGAGGAAGTGTCTGAAGGTCAGAGAAGTCGGGCTAATACTGGGAAGTCGTTCCTTGGTTGTGAAGAACAGCAAGAGTTAGACCAAGCATTTTGTGTAAAATGCATGAAGCCCCCAAGAAAACAAAAGGTAGTTTGTTTCTCAATACAGTACTCAAAAATATCTGCAAAGTGCATGCTAGCAACAAAGAAAGTCTAACTGGTCTCGTTGGGTCTCACCTCTTCATTGCTTGGTGTTCCAGCAGAGCACAAGGCCTCGAGAGCAGCATGGTATGCAAATGCTCTCTGCATTCGCTAGCAACCATATAGGCTGGAGACTTAGAAGGTGCAGAGAAAGAAGTGTAGCAAGGAAGAGTAAGGCATGATGGACTGCTGACATTAGTTGTGTGACCATGCCTGGAAATGAGGTCCCTATAGCCTCCTCTTCCTACTGCACACTAGCTGGGGCTCTGGGAGCAAAGTCTGGGACAGAATGGGACGCCAGTCAGACAGCACCATCTAGTGGTGGGTCATTGATTTATTGACACAGAACTACAACTGTTCAGAGGAATGTTGGATGCGTTCCCCCCAAAAGGACACTAGTGGGGCTCCACAAACATCTTGAGAGAACGTCACAATATCTCTGGAACTTTAGCTTCTTCCTCGGTAAACTCAGGGAGCGGGACAGTGAGGCCATCTTTGCCTTTCAGCCAGAAGGTCGTCTGTTCGCCCTTGCCCTGAGGGAATGGAAGGAGGTGTCTAGTGAGCAAGAGAAGAGCAGCCAACCGGGAAGCCTTGCTGGATAGGCAGCAGGACCCATATCTTTTAGAGAAATATGTCTTTATATATGAAATCCTGGTGACTACATGGACCGTCAGCTATGTTCTGTGGAATGGCCTGCAGAGAATAAAGTTCATTGCCCCCTCCCCCCAGATTTTAAAAGTATATAAAATCTGAATTTTTAGTGACTTGGGGACTGAGAAAAACACCTCACACACAAGTGTGCATAAAGTCCAAATGCTCAGCATTGATACCACGCCCATTTTCCATATGCACAGCTAAGTCATCCAGTGAGACCAGCAATAGGGATGGGGCATCATCCCAGGAAGGCTCTGCAATGCCGCTGGGCAGAGGTATGCCGCTGTGCAGAGATATGCAGCTGGGCAGAGGTATGCCGCTGGGCAGCGGTCCACTATCTACCTGCTGGAGGGCACCATGCACCTGCACCAGACAGTTGATGTCACTCTCTTCTCTCTAGTTTCCTTTTCAAGGCTGCTGCCATCTTTGGCAGTCCTGGGGAATGAACCCAGCCCCTCATACTTGCTAGGCCAGCACTCCTCTACTGAGCTACAACCCTAACCATTCCATTTGCTCTTTTCTAGGTTTCCACTCCTACCTAGACAGCCAGTGTCTATCAAGGACAAAGACTGAGGAGGTGAGAAAGGGTCAGCCTGGCCTTACCTTGACTGAAATGGTGCCTCTCTTTTGCAGATGGTACCCTCCTGCTGCTAGAAGAGCTCGTGCGGTGCTCTGGGAAACATGAATCCGGAGAGCTGCCAGAAACCAGACATTGGCTAGTCACCATCTCTGCACTGGGAGAGTTGGTGGGTAGGGCTTCTTTAGAGAAGGGACCAACATTATGTCATTCTTTGTTTTCTATAACTTCTCATAAAACAAAGCACATAGCTGGGTGTCATAATCCCATCCCAGGGGAAGCATAGGCTGATGGATCCTGGAGTTCAAGACCAGTTTTAACTACATCATGAGTTCCAGGCTAGCCTGAGATTTAGTCAGACCCTTTTCAGATAGGTAGGTAGGCAGATAAGTATGTATGTGTGTATGTACGTATGTATGTATGTAGATGATAGATAGGTAGATAGATAGATAGATAGATAGATAGATAGATAGATAGATAGGCAGACAGACAGACAAATTTAAAGTACAAATTATACCCAGTGTCTGGGACACATAAGGTGGGACCTTACGCTACCCGAGCATTAGTAAATTGGTAAGACACTTATGGATCAGTGTTTAGTTTAGGAACACAGAGAACCAGCTCGTTCTGCAAGGTGACAAGCCCCATGAATGGAGGCTCGCTGGGCTTCTTCGTCTTCCTTGGGTGAGCTGAGGACATATGACTGAGAACGTCACCATAACCAAAGGTGCAAGTAGACGCAGCTTTGGAGCCTGCCTAAGCAGCCAGCTTCCTGGTTTACTGTAAACTTTTCTTTACAAGCTGATAGGTTTAAGTGCGTGTTTTAAAGATGGCTAATTAACTTTGTCGATGGAGTAACTGTGTGTGTTTGTGCTTATGCATTGTGAGAAATCAGTCCATTCAAAATAATGGCAACCCAAGTGCTTTGACACTTAGACCACTGAGGAATATGTTTTCATGTTTCAATTGAGAAATAGCGTGCACAGACACACATACACACATTATGTATATGTATATATATATGTATGTGTGTGTGTGTATATATGTATATATAT
>NW_022196904.1:186620927-186621933 GCF_008632895.1 Mastomys coucha
ATATATATATATATATATGAATGACCAGGAGCAGTAGACCACACCAGGAAACATGGTAAGGTTGAGTGGGTCAGAAGCCCTGGAACCTCATACCAGAAGACAGTAGGTGCTTCACCCACTTCTGACCAGGCCTCTACCATGTGACCACACTCTCTACATAGAAACATGACCTATAGTCATGTAGATGAGGACAGAGTTCTTCATGCTGATGTGGTATCTAGAAACCCTGAGGGTTTAGCCAGTAAGCTTTCTTTCCAGGACACTCGTTCTTGCAGAAGGTATTTAGTCTCTGGTTTACCCTGAGAAAGTGGTATGCACTCATTTCCACAATGAACAATCAATAAACAGTTTGAAACCAAGGACTGTCTCTTTCATCAAGAACCACCATGGGGAGCATTGAGAAACCTTCATCATCTACAGAACTGTGCCATCTAAGTCTCCCACAGAAGGCCCCTCTGCACCCCTGGACTTGTCACTGCTGACCTAAGCTGGGGCTTCCCATTCCCCCAGCCCCAGACCCAGGGGCCTCCTCCATTCCTAACCCCCTGTGACTCAGTGGTGGCATGTCCAGGAGTTTGGGAACCCCAGCCCAGGACTCCTCATCACAGGCCCGTAGACCCCCTACCCTTCATTCCCAACTCCTCTGCATGGTTTCCAGCAGTAACTGGACACCCAGTAGTCAGGGAACCCCCGCTTCAGGGTTCCCTGAACCACATCTTAGGCTGCATTTTTCCTACCCCTGAGAGGTATATTGCCACTTACCTCAAGCCTAGCACCCAACAGCAGGGTGTAGGATAAATACAGTCTAGCATCTCTGTGTATCATCTAGCCAGCAGAGTTCCTACACCCAGAGGCAAGGTGGACCACAGAAGCACACACACACACACACACACGCACATGCACACGCACACGCACGCACGCGCACACACACACACGCATACACGTACACACACACAGACACACACACGCGCACACACACAGACACACACACGCGCACACACACAGA
>NW_022196904.1:186621977-186630684 GCF_008632895.1 Mastomys coucha
ACAGACACGCACACGCACGCACGCACACACACACACGCGCGCATACACGTACACACACACAGACACACACGCGCGCACACACACAGACACACACACGCACACACACGCACACTCACTATTTCAAGCAAGAATTGATATAATAAAATTACTAGAAAGCACATAAGAATATGATGCTTTCTAGAGTTCTGTTTATATGCATCAGAGATGAAGCCATTACTACTCACAGGCCAGTCTGCAAATAAAGTTTTATTGGAACCAGATCTTGCATTATATGTTTCTAAAACTACTCTTGAACTACAACATCAGAATTAAGTAGTTGAAATTGAGACTATATGGCCCCTAAAATCTAAAATATTTACTGTCTGACAGTATAGAAAAAAACCAACCTTTCCTAATGTATATTTTGTGTTTATATGCTTTCATTACACGTAGGTCTGTTAAGAACAGGAAGAAAGTCTTGATGGATAAAATACTAGCTATGCAGGCATAATGGCCTGAGTTTTGATCCCCAGCACCCACATAAAAGCTGGGTGTGGGTGCATATTTATAGCTTCAGTGTTGGGAAGTAGAGGCAGATGAATTCTGAGAACTCACTGGTCGCCTAGACCAGTCAGTCAGGGAACTTCAGCTTCAGTGGGACCCTGACTCAAAAATCAAGATGAAGAATAAGGTAGAGAGCTGTAGAGAAAAAAATACACATGCAGAGAGAGGGAGAGAGAGAGAGGGAGAGGGAGAGGGAGAGGGAGAGGGAGAGAGAGAGAGAGAGAGAGAGAGTTAAAAGGAAGAAGCCATGTATATTTATGCAGCTCCACTCTGCATACAGTGGAAAACATCCCTGTCTACACAGTTGGTGCTCGGGTTGACTCCTGGGAATAATGATCTTATCTTCCAGATGGAAAACAAAGATAAAATGCAAATGAGTCTTGTAAAAATACCCACTGATGAAAGACAGAGGACCAGGGACAGGGATGCAGTGCTTGCAGCATGCTGCAAATGATACCCACGCAAACTGCTGCTTTCCATTCTGGATGCCATGTTCACAGTGTCTCCAAACAGACAGTACCTGGGCATGGTGATTCCCACCACACCGGCCACCACAGGACCTAAGGAGAGAACAATGGAACGGACTAACTGCCTGTTTTCCCCAAGGCAGGGCTCCACGCAGGCCATCAAGTCCATAGAGGAAGTTAGTTCAACTTATTTATCTAAGTGCCCCTTGGAGCAACACTTGACATTACAGATCCTCGAGTGCCTGCAAAGCATCTTTGGATTGAATGCACCTCTCGTGGAAATCAAGTCAAGCCTTAACCACATTACTTATGAACTGCAGGTATATACAAAGCCCACAGCAGCACAAACTTGAGGAATTACTTCTGATTGGAGAACAGGTTTGCTTTCGGTTGGATAGTAGGACCATGGCTACATAATTTGGGTCAGGGGTGGGGACCTCATGCAAAAGGAAACCACGAAGCATTTTCTCAAAGGTGTATCAAGGTGCTACAGGGAGGCTGAAGCAGGAAGACCCCACAAATGGGAGGCCGACGCCTGCTGTGTTGCAAGACTCCCTCAATACTCTTTTTTAAAAAGGTAATAAAAGGATACTAAACTAAGTAGGGCTCACTCATCTGTGAGGCATAAGCCCATGAGTTTGACAAAAAAAAAAAAAAAAAGACTATACCAAAGGGAACACATGTAGAAAATGTAGCCTAGCATGGCCCCCACGTTCTGCCTGCCTCCAGTTTTAAAACAGCTCAGACGTTCTATGCATCCTTATTTGCAGCGAGAAACTCAGCTGACTGGAAATACATGTGCATTCTGTGGTCCTGTGGCACAATGACCATTTAATGACTGTTCCAGGAAGCCTCAGACACAGGGCTCAAGCCCAGAGCCACCTGTGGTCAGACAGGGACCCTCTGTCACCTGCCACCAGTTCTGTCTACCTGTGTGGAGGCCTATCCGGAGCTTGAGTCTCTCCTCGGGCATGTGCCCGATCTGGAAGTGGGTGCTGACACTGAGCAAGTGCAAGGACATGGTAGCAATCTCGTCTGCATGTTGAGCTCCGTTTCGGATGGGAAGCCCACTGGCCACCATGTAGGCGTCCCCGATGGTTTCTACCTGGAAACGATACAATGCAGCACGCTTAGGTTTCCATGAGGGAGGCACTAAGTAAAGGAGGGCATGGGGTTAGACAAGAAAGCCCCCATTCTCGGCCCCTCTCCAGAGGGCTCATACTCCAAAGCTTGACATTTCCCCCAAATCCAGCATTTCTTCAAGCATCTGTTCTTGCCCAGCTTCTTGCTCCCCACAGTCATTGCTTATGCCTCTGAGTCCTGCTAACCCTGGTACCGTATTTCCCTAGCCCAGGGTCAGAACCAGCTAGACAAGCAGCCAAGTATAAGTTGGGGTAAATCCTGAAGGATCACATGAATCCCTCAAGCAGAGTCCATATTAGCCATCCCAAAAATGTCTTCATGCCACACAAGGGCATAGAAACACTTAAACACCGTTCAATTAATCCACTCACACACACATAGACATTTGTGTCACTGACCTGGGCTCCTCTATACAAGCTCTTAATAAAACCAGAGTCCTTACTGGCAGTAGAGGTAACTGGTGCCTAGAAGCCCAAGGCTTCAAGGTTTTGCAGATACAGTTGTATCTAGTAGAACCCAAAAATGATATGAAAAGGTAATATATTAGTCAGGTAGTGGGAATACCACCCATGGGAACACCTATCTTCTGCTGACCAAAAAAAATTACAAAGGTCAGTTACTCAACAAGTCTCACTTGGTTCAAGACCATGTTTCCTCTCCTGAGAACAACCTTCAGAAATACAAACCAGATGCGGTAGCTACGCATGCCAAGTGCCCCTGGGGAGAGAGAGCTAGGGAAAAGTTCCAGGAGGCACTGTCCTAGGCAGAGCAGGAGTGGAGATGAGCTCTTCAAGGCACACTGTGCCATCCTTTCACCCTTGAATACGTGTCATTCGTGGAGAATACTAGGGGATGCCCACTGCGTGTCTGTCACTCAGGGACACAGCCACACTGTCTTCTAAACCTTGTCAGTCCCAAGACATAGGGAGAGGGAGAGGGCAAGAGAGAGGGAGAGGGCGAGGGAGACGGAGAGGGAGACGGAGAGGGAGAGGGAGAGGGTGAGAGAGAGGGTGAGAGAGAGGGAGAGGGTGAGAGAGAGGGAGAGGGTGAGAGAGAGGGAGACGGAGAGGGAGAGGGAGACAGAGATGGAGAGGGAGAGGGAGAGGGAGAGGGAGAGGCTGGGGTCATGGGTAAATTGTATACAGTTGGGAACAGTTGAGGCTGCCTAGCAGGTATGTCGAGGCACACAGTGCACATAGCACTCCCCTAACCATGGTCTGACCTACCCCACTAAGAGGTCCAACAACCCACAGAGCAGCAGCAGCAGCATTACACACACAAAGTCACATCATCACCACTTTTGTTGTCCTCCTCTGTGGGTCCTTGAAAGGAAGCCTGGTTCCCAGTTGAGCTAAGGATTGAAACCCTGGAAATCTTGAAGGGACAGTGGGTGTTTCACCTGTTCTCAGGCACCAGGCCCCTGGTCATCAGTCACGGAAGGGCACAATGCCCCAAGCCCCTCCACAGGTAGAGGGTGTGACCTGTGGTCATGTAGGCTCAAGACAGATCTCCATTTTAATGAGGTACCTAAAAGCTGAAGGCTTAGCTAATTAGCTTTCATTCCCAGACACTCCTCGTGCCAGAGGTATTTAATCTTAGGTCAACCCTGGGGGGGGGGGGGGGTATGGCTTTATTCATCCACTTTCCACCATGACAATAAATATCTTAAAATCATGGACTGCCTCTTTTCATCAGGATCCACTGTGGGGAGCCATGGAGAAGGCCTTCGCCTACAGAGCCCCCATCTAACCTCCCATAGAAGGTCTCTCTGTGCTCCTATACACGGCCAAACCAAGCTCAAGCCTGCTGCTGCTGGCCAGCCAAGAACTCCCACTGTGGGATCAGCCAGAGCTCCCCATTTCCTCACCCCAGTCCCAGGCTAGATCCAGCTTGTGGGCCCTCACTCCATTCTCAGCTCTTCCAAGGTTCCCAATGGCACCTGGGTGTTGAAAAGCCTGAGGACCAGACATCCCCTGGCCTCATCACAGGCCTGGGGACCCCTAGTCAGCTCCAACTGTCCCGCACCTCAGACTGTGCTTTCCCACCTCTGGAGCAGTGTCCTGGGGCTTCCCAATGGCCCAGCACCTGCCCGGTGACAGCGTGGGGTAAAGGTGGTCAACTCCCCATGTCCTGCCTCTCCGAGCTGCTGGGTCCTGTGGTGGAACAGATGCAGGACCCCACAACTCTACTCTCCTCCATCTCCTTCTCACTCTGGTGGACCATGTCTATATGTCCCCTTGAGTAGTACAGTAGGCCATCTCTGCCATCTCCCTCTTAGCCTTGATCATAGCAACAAAAATGAGATCCACAGAGGATCTAAAGGTAGCAGCTTTGAGCTTCCCCGGGAGATGCATGCTCAGTACTGGCCAATGCCTCCTTTCGAACATCTTTTCTGTGAGATTAAAATAATGGGTAGAGGATAGATATTCATAGCAATGCAGTGTGTGCATGGAAGGCAGAGGAAACCGCAGTCGTCTTTTCTTAGCCACTATGCACCTCGGTTTTTGACGCAGAGTCTCTCACTGGCTTGGAAGTCACCAATGAAGATGGTTGGCCATCAGATCCCAGCAATCGGCCTGATCTGCCTCCACAGGGCTGAGAATTGTGCATCACAATCCCCTGCTTATCTCTACATGGATTCTGAGGATCATATTTAAGTCTTCCAGCTTGCAAGACAATCACTTTAGTGACTGAGTCATTTGCAGCCACCACTCAATGACTCTGGACAAGCATGGACATTTGTGACTAATCAAGGCCCTTCCCGAGAAGATGAACAGAAACAAAATATCGGGGTTCTGGCATGGATTAAGAAGAGCTGAGACGTGGTCTGTCCTCAGCCTGGAGACAGCGGATGGGGAGTCTGTACGCATGCCAGGCCAGGGAACCTCGGCTCACCTTGTATACATCATGGGTCTGTATCGTGTGATCAAACAAGCTGTACAGGTCATTGAGGAGCTTCACCACTTGCAGCGGGGAGCTGAGAGAGCACAGTTTTGTGAATCCCACGATGTCAGAGAAGAAGATGGTGACAGACTCGAAATGTTCTGGTTCTACAGACTTTCCAGCTATTAGCTGTTCTCCAACAAAGCTGAAATCAGAGGAAGGGTAGATAGGTCTTGACAAACTCACGCTTGCTTGTGCTTCCAAGGCTCTTGGCAGAGCCGACCCTCCTGCAGGCTCTTTGGCTTTGGTCGACTAGGTTTGTACTTATTAAATTTGCCATATAGGGGACTTTGTGACACGAATTTATTCACTTGTGTTTTCTCTACAGAGATTGTTAAGTGGTGGCTATAACCTGCAGGAGAGGGTGGAAATCAGGGACAGGTCCCAGCCCACAGGTTGAAAACCACTGCTCTAGAAAGGTATGCACCATTAGTCTCAGCACTCAGGAGGCAGAGACAGATGGATCTCTGTGAACTCAAAGACAAACTTGTTTACACAGTCGTCTCCGGGACAGACATGGTTGCATATTAAACCCTATCTCAAAATAAATAAAGAAAATAAATAAATAAATACTCCCCGCTTCCATTCCTTGGGTGACGTGCAAATGTACAAGCATTTCAAAAGTAATGCTTCAATCAGGAGTTCAGAGGATGCACAGGTGGAAAAAGAAACAAAGTCGAAGCATTTTGTTGTTGTTGTTGATACCACAGGCACATATTGAACTAGACAAAGGTGTCAGGGGCACAGAGGTGTGTGTTAGTGGCAAGACATGGAGCTAGCATGCCATCTAGTGGCTATATCCTGTTGCTGCATCCACCACATTCCACACAAACCACACTTCCGTTTTCTACGGTTTGGGAAAGTTTGCCTGTATTTTCATTAACAAGGTGGATCAACTTGCCAACTTTTGCACATATATACATACATCATGCATACATGCATTCACATATATACATACATACGTACATATATACATGTACATATTTCCCTTCCTCAGTCCCGCCCTCCATCTCTCTGCCCCTCCCCCACTTCTCTCCCTGCTTGTCCCCCTTTTACAAAGCTTGATATTCTCTTAGAAAAAGAACAATGGAAATATGTTGCATTAATTACTTTAAAAAAATCCGTTCTATGCTATCGCTGATAGCCAGTTATAATGTGGATTTGCTGTTGATATGCAGGTGAGGGCAGGCAAAAGATAAGGCTAGAGCTTGTGATCGGGCAGTGGAATAAGAAGGTGGGCTGAGAGTTTTAGAGATGGGACAGAGAGGGACAGAGAAGATAGAAGGACAGAGAAGATCACAGGTTGCTATGAATGTCATAGAAAGGATGGACAATCTAGGTGGGTGGCTTGTATTAATAACAATTGGCTCTGAGTTCATTGTGTTGGCGTTTTGTGGGTTGAGAATTTACTGATACAAATCTGATTAATAAATTACAAGCCTCTAGAGTTTTGATTTTACTGGGTTTCGGGGATTTGTGACAGCTAGCCATAGGGGTTGGATGACTGAGAAAACAGCAGTACAGGGACAAGCAAACCATAGGAATGAACCACGGGAACGGGGTAGGGAGACCACCGCAGCCGGAGAGTAGCTGGCGATAGCAAGGATTGATTATTACACGCAACAGAAATATTTCTCCTGCTTGGAGCCGCTAAGACAGGGCAACTCATCTTCCTCGGGTTGTGCTTGGCCTGCCCACCGTTGCTCCTGAATACCTTGGCAACATGGTGGACAGGAGCTTCTCCACCTTTCTTTTCTCTGCCACCAGCTGGCTGGTCCGCTCCTCCACTACTTCCTCCAGGTGATTGGTGTACATTTCCAGCTTGCCCATCACGCTATCCAAGAGGCTCACCCGGCTTTAGAAGAACGCAAGTGTTAGCATTCTCTCCCAGGAACCATAGGACCACAACAGATACACTACATCCAAATACATATCCCAGAAAGACAGTTCTTGCACTTAGGGTGTGATACTGAGGACTGCTCATGGCAGCAGCGAGTCCCCGGCCCTGAGCTGAAGCTGTGCCCTTTGTTCTTCTGGGCCTCAGTTTACTCATCTGAAAAATGTACCTTGTATGTGTGTATAAACTGCCTTGGGGTGAGTCTTACGGCCAGCAGACATTCAACATTTGATGGCTCATCTTCACTTCCCAGCATGCTCCTTGCCATGGTCACAACCAAGTCAAAAGGTATAGATTGCAGAATGGGGCATTTCTCAGAGTGCCCAACACGGATCATGTGTAGATTCCATGGGACTGCATTCCAGAAATGCTCCTATGAAATCACTTACATTCCTCACCTTTTAGAAATGCTCCTATGAAATCGCTTACATTCCTCACCTTTTAGAAATGCTCCTATGAAATCGCTTATATTCCTCGCCTTATAGAAATGCTCCTATGAAATCACTTACATTCCTCACCTTTTAGAAATGCTATGAAATTGCTTACATTCCTCACCTTTTAGAAATGCTATGAAATTGCTTACATTCCTTGCCTTTTAGAAATGCTCCTATGAAATCGCTTATATTCCTTGCCTTTTAGAAATGCTCCTATGAAATCGCTTACATTCCTCGCCTTTTAGAAATGCTATGAAATTGCTTACATTCCTTGCCTTTTAGAAATGCTATGAAATTGCTTACATTCCTTGCCTTTTAGAAATGCTCCTATGAAATCGCTTATATTCCTCGCCTTGTAGAAATGCTCCTATGAAATCGCTTACATTCCTCGCCTTGTAGATTGGAAGACTAAGACTCAGATAGAAAATGAGTTTGTCTTAATGTCGGAACCACATTGTCTGAGTAAAAGTCAAGGACATGTCTACCAATCCAACATGCATTATGTTAGTTGGCAAAGTATACATATTTTGAAACATTATATTTTATATCATTAGCGCTGATATTTCATGTACATTAAAATAATATAAAAATCAGCAATTAAAAAATGGTTGCAACCTGGAGAAGAGCACAGGCTTGTTATGCTAACAAAGCCAAGTTAAGAATTTTTTTTTACTATTTTTTTCTTTTTTTTCAAGACAGGGTTTCTCTGTATAGCCCTGGCTGGCCTCGAACTCAGAAATCCGCCTGCCTCTGCCTCCCAAGTGCTGGGATTAAAGGTCTGCACCACCACCACCGGGCTTTCTTTTACTTTTTTAAAAGAATTATCTATTTATTTTATGTATGTATTTATTTATTTATTGTAAATACACTGTCGCTCTCTTCAGACACACCTAGAGGGCATCAGATCCCATTACAGATAGTTGTGAGCCACCACTTGGTTGCTGGGAATTGAACTCAGGATCTCTGGAAAAGCAGCCAGTGCTCTTAACCACTGAGCTATCTCTCCAGCCCTACAATGCCAAGGTAAATGAACTAATTAGAAGTAGACACCTTCAAGCCAAGGTTCTTTCTGCCTCCTCAAGCTAAAATTAAACATTTCATATGTATTAAAAATTATAGCGTCCAGTCCAGGAGTGATGATGCACACCTTTAATAACAGTACTGGGGAGGTAAAGGCAGGCAAGCTCCCATGAGTTTAGGACAAGCTCGGTCTACATAGGAAGATCCTAGGGAGTTCCAAGCCAGGCAGAGCTATGCAGTAAGAATGCGTCTCAAAAAAA
>NW_022196904.1:186630694-186640164 GCF_008632895.1 Mastomys coucha
TACTATTATGGGGGTGGAGAGATGGCTTAGTGGCTAATAGTACTTTCTGCTTGGTTGCCAGCATCCAAAAGGCAGCTTACAACTGCCTGTAGCTCCAGCTCCAGGGAATCTGACCCCAACTTCTGGCACCTACTGGCACACATACACATAAATAAATGATTTTTTAGGTGATACTATCAGCCTGATGTGTAAGAAGCTGGTGTTGTAAAGGGGATTTGAGAGGTAGGCTCAATAACCAACTATAAGGTTGGAGTTAGCTCAGTGGTATGCCCTTGCCTAGCAAACACAAGGCCCTGGATTTGACCTTCAGCTCTGTAGAAGAAAACAAATGAGTAATAATCTAAAGTTGGTAAATGTCTTTATCATATAGTCCAACACCAAATTATTAGTTATGATCCTGAGAATAAGAATTTGAAAAATATACTAAGGCAGTGTCAAAATGGCCTGGGGGAAAAAGCCTTGACTGACCAGAGATGTCTGAATGGGCCCAGAGGGCAGCGGCACTGCTAATGTCTGCTGTCTGAATGGGCCCAGAGGGCAGCGGCACTGCTAATGTCTGCTGTCTGCATGGGCTCAGAGGGTGGTGGCACTGCTAAGGTCTGCTGTCTGAATGGGCCCAGAGGGTGGCAGCACTGCTAATGTCTGCTGTCTGAATGGGCCCAGAGGGTGGTGGCACTGCTAATGTCTGCTGTCTGAAGGGGCCCAGAGGGCAGCGGCACTGCTAATGTCTGCTGTCTGAATGGGCCCAGAGGGCAGCGGCACTGCTAATGTCTGCTGTCTGAAGGGGCCCAGAGGGCAGCGGCACTGCTAATGCCTGCTCCTTGTTCACAGAATAGATTGAAGACTCTAGCACTCCACCTGAGCAGCATGTAGAACTTTGCAATGGTGGACATTAAGGGAAACACGATGACAGGAGAGGAAAAGAGGAGGGGAGGGGAGGTAAGAGCCACGCCATGAGAGGAGGAGAGAGAAGGGGGCAGGGAAGGAAAGGGATGGAACAGAAGGGAGGGTGATGGGAGGAAGGGAAGGGAGAAGAGAAGAGCCATACAGACTGTTACAACAACAAACGAGTGCATCCTACTAAGGGAACTTGCATGAAAGAGTGTGAGTGTTCCTGATTGGATGATTAGGTTTAGAAAAGCAAAACTATAGTCTGGATGTGTCTTAGAGTTCTGCAGAGCCTTGAATAGGCCACAGACATTTTTTTTTTTTTCAATTCCCAATGGCTACATGATAAGAAGGAAGAATCTACTGCACATTTAACTTACCCCCTGGGACTGGCTTCTCGTAACGTCTTCTTGATGGAAGGAAAGGTGGGTCTTTGCTCTGGAGATTCAGCCCAACAAGCCCTCACCAGGGCCATAATCCTTTCATCACCTTTATCCTCCAACAGGGATGGCCGAAGTGGAATGGGTGCCCGAGGGTCTTTGATGCGGCTGATGATTTCTGAAACCCATTGAGGGGTTGGATAAACAAGCTAGTCTTGCCACTCAAGACGCAACTGTCTAATGGCGATGGCCTCCTCCAGTTTTAAGACAAAGTTAAAATAAACAATATATTTGAATTCCAGAACAATCTAGATGTGCAAAGATGTTCTAGATCCTTCTAGAAAATTAAAGAGTCCAGTGGAAATGTAGACACGACCGCTGACTCATCAGTTTCCAAACTGAGGCTTTTTAAAATAGGGCCCTTCTGAGTGATCTCACGAATGGAGAGGCATGTGCTGCCAACTCTCCAACATGTGTTTCATGCAACTTTGTATCCCATGCTTCATAAAAGTGATTTTAATGAATAAATGCTACTGTCTCCCTGTCTGTGCAGCTTTGTAAACCTGTTTCCTTTCACTTCTATGTTGGCGTCTAGCAACATTAATTAAGAATTCCATTCCCACCTTTTAAAAAGGAAATATTTTGAGAGTAATGCATACATATTTTAATATAAAAATACTATGTTGAGGAATATTAATGAATAACAAATGTGCACTACTAAGCAAAGAGGGCCCTGAAAGAGAGTGCGTGCGCGTGATCTGGTAATGAGGTCTAGAAAAGCAAAATTCTAGTCTGGATGTGGCTGAGAGTTTTGGAGATGGTTAAGTAGGTAAATGGGGAGGGAGTAGATAAATGACCTGTCTGATCGTGTAATAACGGGCACACAAGCACTGACTATTTGGTAACACCCAGGGAAACTCATAGTACAGTTGCGTTTAAGAAATGAAAACATTGCTTTTAAGATTGATATGTATATATATATATATATATATATACATATATATATATGTATATATATATATATATATATCAGGACATGAGAGAAGAAGATGGGAATGGGATTCAGGACAAAGGGAAAGAATCTAACAGTGCTATGTGTATGTGAGTTTGCTAAATAAGGTGGGGAGCCGCCATAAGGCCTGAAATAAGGCAAGAAGACAAAAGGAGATATTGCAATTCTTCCATTCATAGCTACTGTGCTGCAGTTACTTCTCTGAGGTCTTATTAAGAGGCTCTGGGTTCAGTGAGAAATGCTGCCTTGGTGTTTAAGACGGAGAGCTGTAGATGGCGACAAGGTCAAATTGGCCGTGTCCTTATGAACTCGTGCTTAGTTTAATAGAGATGCAAATGCATGCATGTATTTTATATGTTCAAATAGAGGTTATTATACACATCTATATTTCTGCCTACCAAGGAGGAGCTAGAAACAACAGTGCACTGGTAGAAAAAGTGCATGTGCTGTCCTGGTATCACTATCTAAAGAAAGAAGTCAGGACTGCTTAGAGAATGGCCCACTCCTTGTACTGAGTGGGGTGTGTAGTACTGAGCACAGGTGTGTAGTACTGAGCACAGGTGTGTAGTACTGAGCACAGGTGTATAGTACTGAGCACAGGTGTGTAGTACTGAGCACAGGTGTGTAGTACTGAGTCGGTATGTGTAGTACTGGGCAGGGATGTACTGAGTGGAGGTGTAGTACTGTGTAAGGGGTGTGTAGTGCTAAGTTGGCACTGAGTGGAATGTGTAGTACTGGTCAGGGGTATGTAGTACTGAGTGGGGTGTGTAGTACTGAGTGGGGTGTATAGTACTGAGTGGGGTGTGTAGTACTGAGTGGTGGTGTATAATACTGAGCAGGGGTATGTAGTATTGATTCAGAGGGTGTAGTACTGAGTGGGGGTATAGTACTGAGCAGGGGGGTGTGGTACTGTGTAGGGGTGTGTAGTACTGTGTAGGGGTATATAGTACTGAGTGGAGGTGTAGTACTGAGCAGGGAGTATGTAGTACTGAATGGGAGTGTGTAGTACTGTATAGGAGTGTGTAGTACTGTGTAGGGGTGTGTAGTACTGAGTGGGAGTGTGTAGTACTGTGTAGGGGGTGTGTAGTATTGAATGGGGGGATAGTACTGAGTCAGGGGGTATAGTACTGAGTGTGGTGTATAGTACTGAGTGGAGGTGTATAGTACTGAGCAGGAGTGTGTAATACTGAGCAGGGGGTATATAGTACTAAGTAGAGGTGTGTAATACTAAGCAGGGGATATATAGTACTGAGCAGGAGTGTGTAATACTGAGCAGGGGGTATATTGTACTGAGTGGAGGTGTGTGGTACTGAGCAGGAAGTACTGAGCAGTACTATATAGTACTGAGTGGAGGTGTATAATACTAAGCAAGGGATATATAGTACTGAATAGAGGTGTGTGGTACTAAGCAGGGTTGTGCAAAAACAAGTCTAGGGAGTCCATCGAACCAGAAATTAGAAAAGCACTCAAAAGTGACAGAAAATCCAGTAGCAGTTATGTGTCCAGAGACCATGCCAACAACTGAAAGTGGACAGCCAGAATGAACCTCTGAGCCACAACATTAGGAAGAAATTTACTGTGAATCTATGTTGATAGATATTAATAACTGATAGCACAGATACATAGAATCAAGAAGACAAATCTAACAGGGAATTATGCATAATATCTATAGCAATTCTTGATTTAATATGGCGTATGAATAGTGGCTTCCTACCAATATGGAAGGATAATATCAAGAAGTCTATAATGGAGACATCAACAAAGTCTCCCTCTCTCTCTCTCTCTCTCTCTCTCTCTCTCTCTCTCTCTCTCTCTCCACCAAAATCAGCCTCGACTTGGACGGTTGTGTTCACAGTTGCATCATTAAGAACAGGCAGTGTCACAAAAGTGACAGCTTACATCAACAAGCTTGTCCCCAGCACACATAACCACAGAACAGCCATGAGAACAAGGAAAGGTCAGGCATTCCAAATGAGAAGCAATCTGCACAGTGTCTGACCAGTGGCTGGAGAGATGGCTTCCTGGGTAAAGGATTTGCCATGAATCCCCAGAATCTGTGTAAATGCCTGATGGGTGTGGTGGCCTAAAAAACCAGCAGTTGCAAAGTAGTGACAGGGCCTTTTCCAAGCAAGCTCCCTAGCCAGGACAGCCATAAAGGCAAACTCTGGGGTCTGTGAGAAACCCTGCCTTGATGTGTAAGTTGGAGAGATATAAATAGAAACCTCGGGCTTCCACACAAACATACGCGAGCATGTGCACCCTCACACACATGTACAAATACATAGGCAAACACACATAGGTATGTACATAGATCATACACGTGTCAAACAAGTCTGATTGGCACTCCTCAAAGCTGTCAAGGTCGTAAATGGGGGAGGGGCAGGGGGCTTGTGCTAATGCCCCATAAGACAGAAACTAAACGCAATGTAACGCCCAAGCAGGATGCTGAGACAGAAGAAACTAAGGCCAGCTATCGCCCAACATAACACAAACTAGGATCACAAACCAGACAGAGCTGGGTTTGTGGTGCCCTCTTGAAAGTCCAGGCCTGAGGAAGCTGAGGCAGGAGGATCACTTCAAGTTGGAGGGAAGCCTGGACTGCAGGCCAGCCAAAGTGGCACAGTGAGATTCTGTCTAAACCAAAACCAAATCTGCCTGTGAGCTTTGTCTTGGAGTATACATTTGAGTGCCTAAAATACATTCTGCAGCAACCCCTTAAAAATGTACTTTTTAAACAATTGTGGTTTGCATCCAAAGTAGAACTCAAACATCAAAGACGGCAATGGCCTCAGAAGCAGAGATGGAAGACGGCCTCAGAAGCAGAGATGGAAGATGGTGCTGCTTTCTGCTGCCCTGGATTTAGCTCCAAGGACTTCCTTGATGATAGCCCATCAGATGATAATGAACCCCGAGAGGACTTCTGGGATGTGAGCTTGTTAGCTAGCAACATGCACCTGACATTTCCAAGCGATCATCTCTAGGTGCATTAGCTACTTTGAAGCACTATTTCCTTCTGTTTGGCAGATAGGCCGGGCACCCGCCTGGGGTGAGGAGGCTAAGTAAACACTTCTGGGCCTGCCTGTTCCCATAGTCCCAGGAGAACAGGTTTAGAGAGGCTTGAAACAGCACTTTATTAAGTTTCCGGCTCTTCTCCAATGTGCCTTAGCAGGGACTCTAATGGAAGGGTATAGTCTCAGGCCTCACTGCAGACCTACTGAGCCAGAAACCTGGGCCAGAGTAGGGGAGAGCAGCAAGTCTGTATTTTAGCGGGGCTCTAGGTTATTCCAGCACCCACTAGAGTTTGAGAACCATTGGGCTGCTATGCACAGGGACCTGGGTCAGTACACACTCTCTTCCTGCTATGCACAGGGACCCAGGTCAGTACACACTCTCTTCCTGCTATGCACGGGGACCTGGGTTAGGACACATTCTCTTCCTGCTATGCACAGGGACCCAAGTTAGGACACACTCTCTTCCTGCTATGCACAGGGACCCGGGTCAGGACACACTCTCTTCCTGCTATGCACAGGGACCCAGGTTAGGACACACTCTCTTCCTCCTAGCTACACTATTGTGGTCACATGCAGGCCTGTGTGACCAGCCGGAAGTTGTTACAGTGAGAAGAATGTTGACTGTCTCAGAGTGTAGTGGCCAAGTTCAAACAGGAGTCAGGCTCTCAAACTGAAGGTGATTTCCACCTGGACTGAGGTGGGAGGGTAGGGGGTGTGTGCATTGGCTTGGATCCAAATTCAGGAGTGCCTGGCTAGATCTTGAGTTTCATTTAGCTCTATAGTATTTACTTTAAATAGCTTTAGTTTGGGGGCGTTAAACACACCTGCTTAGTGTACCCTTTTAAGGGATGGTTTCAGAATATATTTTAGGCATTAAAATATAGACACTGTAATGAAAGTTCCAGTTTCAATGTAGAAACTGGAATGTTGTGGTTTGAACATGTTTGGTCCAGGGAGTGGCCCTATTAGGGGTGTGGCCTTGTTGAAGGAAGTGTGTCACAGAGGAAGTGGGCTTTGAGACCCTCCTCCTAGCTTCCTAGAAACCAGTCTTCTCCTGTCTGCTTTCAGAACAAGATGTAGCACTCTCAGCTCCTCCAGCCTCATGCCTGCCTGGACGCTGCCATGCTTCCTGCCTTGATGATAATGGACTGAACCTCTGAACCTGACAGCCAACCCCATTAAATGATGTCCCTTGTAAGAGTTGATTTGGTCATTGTGTGTCTTCTGAGCAAAGGAAATCTTAACTAAGACGGTGGAGTCTGATTTGAAAGAAACCCCCTACACTCACAGATGTGTCTGGTTTCATCAGAAAATGACAGTCTAAAAACCCATCTTGTTTTTATTGTGTGCTTTTTTTCACAATTTGGGGTGAATGTGTGCATGCATGTGTGTGTATTTATGTGTGCGTGCGTGCGTGTGTGTGTGTGTGTGTGTGTGTGTGTGTGTGTGTGTGTGAGTATGTGTATTGCCACCTGCATAATCTCTTATTTCTTTCCCACCACATCCCTCCACTCCCTCCCCACACACAAGCCCCTTAGCCAGGTTTACCAGCTTTACCCTCTGGAGTTGCCTCAAGGTCATCAAAGGGCCCATGGGCCTGCTGGTGGATCAAGTCCCTCATGAGAATGGCAAAGCTGTAAACGTCTCCCTGTGGGGTGCCAGACCAGGGCAGCTCCTGAAGACGAAGCAGCTCTGGGGCTGTCCAGTAGAGCTCTGCAAGACAGTGGGTACCACTTTGAGACAAAGTTACCTCTAACCCCCTTCATGCTGGGGGAGGTACAGAGCGCAGAGCATCCTGAGACGTCATGTCGGCTCTGTGAGAGTCTCCCCAGGAAGGTAATGCCTATAAGGATCATAGAGAAAATAACCAAGGAGGATGCTCGCCAACAAGTTCGTAGTTTACCCAGTACTGTAGTACAATAGCTGTTTCTATTTATTAAATGATAAGCTTATATGTAAATCTAATAATTGGCTAAAATACACTTCTATATGTTTTTATCAATAAATATTTTGTTTGTTTGCCTACTGTGCATAATTACACATCTGGAATCAAATATGTATATATATATATATATAATATATATATATATATATATGAACAAAAACACATATATGTGTGTGTGTGTGTGGTTTGTTTTTTTTTTTTTATGAAAAGAGGTCATGTAAAAGTAAATTAAAGTCTGACCTGGGAGACAGCATACTCCCATACTCAGCTGGTTTTAAAAAGACTATGTGCTAGCTAGTTTTATGTCAGCTTGACCCAGGTTAGAGCTATCCAAAAGGAGGAAACCTTAATAGAGAAAATACCTCCATAAGATTTGGCTATAGAGCATTTTCTTAATTAACAGTTGATGATATAGAGCAAAATTATCAGTTAATGATGGAGGGCACATCCCATTATGGATGGGATAACCCCTGGGCTGGTGGTCCTGAGTCCTATAAGAAAGTATGCTGAGCAAGCCATGGGGAGCAAGCCAGTAAGCAACACTCCTCTATGGCTTCAGCATCAGCTCCTGCCTCCAGGTTCCTGCCCTGTTTCAGTACCTGTCCTGTCTTCCTTTGATGATGAACAGTGATGCAGAAGTGTTAAACCAAACAGACCCTTTCATCCCCAAGTTGCTTTTTGGTCATAGTGTCTCATCAGAGCAATGGTGACCCTAAGTAGGATAGCCTGGCAGATCTCATCATCTATACCGAGAACATGGAATGAGAACAAGAAGGGACACAGAGGACAAACGAGAAGAGAAGAGCAATCGTGGCTTTAGTGGCCTGATTAAATGAGAGCCAGTCTCCTAACGCAGACCTTACAGCAGCAGTTCTCAACCTTCCTAATGCTGCAACCCTTTAATACAGTTCCTCGTGTTGTGGTGACCCCCCAACCATAAAATTATTTTCATTGCTATTTCATAATTGTAATTTTACTACTGTTATGAATCATAATGTAAATATTTTTGAAGATAGAAGTTTGCCAAAGGGGTTGCAACCCACCAGTTGAGAACCATTCATTGCCTTACACCACAGATTCCTGCCACCCCACAGTGATTTATTCCCTCCCTCTCCACGGATGAACTAAACAACTTTGTTCCATCAGCTGCGAAGGGAAAACTACCCATGGGCTCCCATGCAAGTCAGCATCATGAAGCAAAGACAGACAGGCAACCCTCTGATCATTTTGGGTCTTAGCTCTGCCAGTGGCTACCTGAATGATCTGCGGCCTCCTGGTTGTAGATCCTACAGGTGCTCCCATGCTTGAACTCCCACAACCCAAATCCTGACAGCTTCAGCTGCATGTGACTATCTACCAGGCAGTTGGAAGGTTTCAGGTTGCCGTGAGACCTCAGTGGGCTCCCATGGAGGAAAAGCATGCCCTGCAAGAGTAACGGTGAGCATATGAAACAGAGCCAGAGGATGCTGCTCAAAGCAGCTCACAGACACACCACACCGGTGCGTGTTCCAGAAAAGCCACCAGCTCCCCGTCTGTGAAGCCGACTTAGGCAGAAATAGGAGAAAACTACTTATGACTACTCAATAAGAAACCAAGAAAGTAGGCACAGCTATAAATTAGAATATCCTCGTTGTCAGGAACCCGAGTTCAAATCTCAGCTCTACCCTAGGCAGAGGGAAAGTTGCCAGTTACAAAACAAACACACAATGCTCTGACTTGGGATCTAAAAGCCTGTGTTAGCAGCAGAGTCCATTCATATGCCTCAAGCCGCGCTTGCGTATTTAGGGCCCAGAAGGAAGCACGCCCAGAAGGGGGGAGACGGTGCTTAACATGGAAAATGTTTACAGGCTATAAAAAGGCATCCAGCCAAGGGATGGAAGATGGTTTTTTTCCAGAGCGTTGGGGCCTTTCCATGGGTGGGAGGGGCTAATGGAGCGTCTGGGGCTGCGACAACGGAATGTTTATTTTAGGAAGGTAGGGGGGAGGAAGAACTTTTTTAAAAAAGCTATCATATCTGAGACATGTTTAAAAAGCTATCATATCTGAGACATGGCTGGAAAAGGGAATCTTGGCTTTTGTAATTTCCCAAGGAGTTGTAAGAGGAAGGTCGAGGGGAAAGGGACAAATGCCCTTCCTTGTTCTGAAATAACACAGACTCAGGATTTCCAAGCTCTTGGGGTTTGGGGTTTGTTGTTGTTGTTGTTGTTTTGGTTTGTTTTTTTTTTTCTTTTCTT
>NW_022196904.1:186640302-186642802 GCF_008632895.1 Mastomys coucha
TTTTCTTTTTTGTACTGCTGTCAAAGTATCGTCATTTTGGAATTGAGGGCAGAAAAGCAACAAGCTCCGTCTGTCTAGGTCCAAGGTCAACACTGAGCTTGTGGACCTGTGCAAGCCTGGGCATCGTGGCCCCTCCCACCTGCCTCAGGAAACAGGAGTCAACCTGTGAAAACAACAGAGTCTCTTTCAAGGATAACTGTCAGGCGCAACAAAATTTACCCCTAACTCACGTGAACCTCCTGAATGATCCTAGAGAGGAGGGGGCAGCCTCCTCTCACAACTGAGCAAAGAGAGGGAGAGAATTCAGCGCGTGGCGGCCAAGTGGCAGTGATGGAGGTAGGCTGGGCGCTCTGAGGTCGGATTCTAGCTCATGGCCTTGACCAGCTCCAGCTCCCTCTGCTGGGCAAGGAAGCCATGACAGACAGACAGACGGTGCCGTCTGTGGAGCCCCACACTGTGGTATTGATTTGTGAACAAACAGACAGCCGCAAGCATTCGCGTGCACATATGCTTTACATACATGATGGCGGCTGTGCGTGGTATTGATTTGTGAACAACTAAACAGCAGTAAACATTCCTGCGCACGTGCCCTTCACATCCTCACATTTAACCTTTTCTAAGACTCGTTACTCTTCTCAGTCATTGCAGTTCCAGGGTTCACAAGTAGGTGGCGCACAGAGCTGGAATAAACTCCCAGGCTTCACAGGCTTCAAAGCCCCCTCACTTCTCAAAAAACGACTCTGTTCCCCGTGCCCTGGGTGGTTAAAGGGAAGTGAGGAGAGGAAAGCGGGGACCATACTCCTCCAACACCCTTGCACAAGAACAAACTAGATTTCACTAGGCTCAGAAACTGCTGGGAACGAGGGGTGTCAGGGAGCCTGGCTCCGGAGGCACTGACGACACAGCAAAGAGGAACTGAGGGGACCACTGTTAAAGTTTTAGGATCCCTGAACATTAATCCTCTTAGATAACAACAAGCTTGCTCCAGCCAGAACCCTAGACACAATATTGCCTTGGAAATGTGGACCCAGAGTTAGCAGTGAGTCAGGAAAGTGCGGCTATAACTGACCCCACCCCTAATCGACAGATGGGATTTCTTTTATCCCCACAGAGAGAGAGACACACACAAGGTTTTTCTCTTGCCTTTGTCGGTCCCGCCTCAGGCAGGAGACTTGCCCGGTGGTACACAGGTCCCCTTTCTTTACCTTATAATAGTAAGCAAACATCATTTAAGAACTGGGGCTTTAGTGGAACTCATTGCACGTGTACAATGAACATGCTTAGGGATGGCTGCAGTTCTGGGAACGCCGTAGTCTCCGCGGGAGGGCATGCATGGGTGTGCTTCCATTTTCCACCCCAATGAAGCAGTAGTGCGTACTGCCAGAGAACAAACAGAACTCTTGAGTGTCTCCATGACTCACGGGCCACACCGCATACACTTAGGCTGCTGGACCACCTCACTCTGACCTGTACTACTGGCTCTACTGGAAGATTCTCCAAGGTCCCCAGGGGCTCTTACACCTGGCTCTCTCCTGTTTGTGTTCTCTAGTGCTTAGCAGGAAGCATGAGAGAAAACAGGCTTTAAAGACAAACTAGCCACAACCCCCAATCTGATACTCACCAGTCAGGCCAGGAGCTGACTGGTGGCACACGCCTTTAATCCCAGCACTTGGGAGGCAGAGGCAGGCAAATTTCTGAGTTCGAGGCCAACCTGGTCTACAGAGTGAGTTCAAGAACAGCCAAGACTAAACAAAGAAACCCTGTCTCGAAAAACCAAAAAAAAAAAAAAAAAAAAAAAAAAGGAGTAAATACTACTAATGGTTAGTAATATCAACATCAGATCAAAACACAATGCAAGTCACATGTATGTTTTTAATTTTTTTTAACAAGTAAAAATAAGTTTAGTAATACTGCAAATTTACTTTGGTACATTTAAAGATCTTATTTCAAAATACAACCATTTTCTTTTTCACTAAGCCCTCAAACCAAATGTGGATTTCTTTCATACTTGAGACATACCTCAAATTGGACTGGCTCCATTTCCAGTGTTAATTATTAACACAATTATTAACACATGAGCCTTGTGGAACCATATTCAGATGGTGCAGAATTATTCCATCAAATTCTTAGGAGTGTATTATTCCATCAAATACCAGTAAGAGTGTAGTTTTTAATAGACACACTAGCATTATTAATGAGAGTACTCATAATTCTGTTTAGTACTAAGATATTAACATTGATTCTGTTTCTGTTACAATGTAGCCATGGTCCTAAGCGGTTCATGTACTTTAGCTTTCAGATCAACTTTTGAAAATGGGTTCTGATATGATCTTTATTTCTGAGGCTCAGAGTGGCGAAGGCCACGTGATCAGGATGTAAATCTCTAAGCCAATCTCTATGACAAACTCTTCCTTACTCAGACTTCATCCAGGCTTCTGCTAGTTAGAAATGAAAACTCGTCCACAGCTTTGGGCTCCTGAGAGGACAGGAAGATGTGCCT
>NW_022196904.1:186646595-186649955 GCF_008632895.1 Mastomys coucha
AGCTGACTGACACACAGTGAGCTGACTGACACACAGTGAGCTCACACACACACAGTGAGCTCACACCCACACAGTGAGCTGACTGACACCCAGTGAGCTTCCCACATGTATTTTTGGCTGGAACTAATGTGCAGTGGAGATGTGGTACCGAAGTGGAAATCTTCAGGAGCTAACACAGTCCAGCTCTGTGTGGGGAAAGGAGCCGGTTCTGAATGCTGCGAACACTCTTTTGTCTGACATGACACTGACGGTCAAGAAGAGGGGTTACACTTAGAAGAAATCAAGTTCATATAGTTTCCACCCAGAACAGAGGAAACCAGTCTTTGACAGCTCACTCTACCTTGATCCCAGGAAGTAGCCAAAGCAGGTCTCTCTATGAAATGGAAAGGATCCATGCATGGACTAATGGGAGAAAACTGGATACGGTTTTCCACGCACGGTGTAATGAATCACAACCTCAGATTTAATTTTTCTGCTTACCCTGAGACTTCCTTTATGGCAATACTGTGTAACAATGCAGATGTTAGGTGGTTCTGTGCAAACTCCAAAAAAGGGGACGATGTTTTCATGCTTTAGTTCACACATCTGGAAAAGAGCGGTGGCATGTCATTATGTACGCCTTCACCCAGGCAGCTACTGTATGCTTTACCCACTTTGAGCGAATTCCTAAGGCAATATGAAAAAAGAACTCCTTCCATTTTACAGGCAAAGGAACAGATGCCTGGAAGGTGACATCGCCCGCTGTAGGGATGCAACCGATAAACAGCACAGCTAGAAACCCGGAGAGTCTAGAGAGCAAACCAGGGGCTTAGCAAAGTCTAATCTAAGCCACAGCCTGTAACTAACCTCAGCATCACAGGCAGATCCTGCATCGCTTCCCTAGTTGCGGCTGTTGATGCTGGTGTGTAACCCTGGGTCATTGACCAAAGTGCCATACCCTGCCCAAGATCCAAGTTCAAAAGGAAACAGGCAGCCATCAGAGACGAGGGATGAAGGGCAAGATTAAGACCAGGGAAAGTTAAGGGGACAGGTAGAGTTAGGTGAGAGCAGAACCTAGGTCCTCTGGAAGAGCAACCAGTGCTCCTCACCACCGAACCTTCTCTCCAACCCCAAAGTTGAATGATCTTAACTCAGGATGATCCGGAAACGTCATCACTCATAAAAGGTGTGTAAGGCCAAGAGTCCGAGTCTGAAACCTCTGTGGCAGAGAAGGGGTAAAGGGCCAAGCTGGAAAGACACCAATGGGACGGAGGCCACGTCTCCCATGGGAGCAGAGGGGCAGCAGGGCAGAGAGGATCCTTACCAGCCAGACTTCCTGCAGCACAGTTGGCCTCTTAACCCGAGCTTCCGCTTCGTCACTGATGTAGCAGAGGGCCACCTGATTCCCCTGAAATCAGAGACAAAGCAGAACAGTCTTTCTTTCCTTTTCAGGCTTTCAAATGCATGGGTGGTGTGCCTGTCTGGGCACCATGTGTGTGCACTGACTGAGAACAGAAGAAGACAGCAGATTCCCCTGGGGTGAGAGTCGCCGGTGTTTGTGAGCTGACATGGGTGTGCTAGGAATTGAACCTAGGTCCTCTGGAAGAGTAACCAGGGCTCTTCACCACCGAACCTTCTCTCCAAGCCCAAAGTAGAATGGTCTTAACTCAGGTTGACCCAGAAACAACCGTCACCACTCATAAAAGGTGAGAAAGGCCAAGTGGGAGGACTGAGGAGAGAGCCACTATGGGGGCAGCATTGTGCTTCCAGAGAGCAGTCAGCACATGTGGTGACACCGTGGCAGGTCCAGGGCTCTAACAGCTCAAGAGGAAGGTCTCCTCCAACCATCATCACAGCTCTGCAGGCAGCTGTGGCTAGCGCAGTCCTGGACAGGACTGCAGAGGCTGGGTAGTTTGTCCACAGTGGCACATGGGTAGTGGTACAAGCAGAATCTGAGTATCTAGCTCCAAGGTCAAACTCTCTCTGCTATATCTAATTATCATCCAAGAAAATAGTGGGTTCAAGTCCTAAGTCTGGAGTCAGGTGCCCAGTCCAAGCCCATTGTGACAGTTCAATTTATTGTCTCCCAGACTCCACTTCTTTCCCTGCAAAATGTCAGGAGACACCACCAAGAAACTTGGAGGGTTTGGGGAAGGATGACGTCAGTTAAAAGGCATAGATAGAATTGGGCACGCGATCCTTGGCACATAAAGCTTCCGTCCAGTGGCATACCAGACACTTGTTACCTATTGGGTCTAAAGCTTTAGAGTCACTCAGTGCCCAACCACAAAAGCACATAACAGTGAGGTAGGAGCTGGTTAGAAGGAAGGATATGGTCTGCACTCAGAGAAGGCAAGGTGCAGATGAGCTAATCAGCAAGCTTAGATCTACCGCTCTTGGTGTGAAAGCATCGGGGAAGACATTGGGCTAGAGACAGGACTTCCATGAAGGAAGGGATGCCTGTGAGACTAAGGAAACGGTTCTGGGAAGAAAAGATGCTGAAACCTAAAGGATATGAATATCCCTGTCTCTGGGTGGGGAAGGCAGGGTGAGCAGGACACAAGGCCAGAGACTGAAACCACACCGGAGAGCAAGGATCGGTGATTGCTTGGCACTTTCTGCCTCCTCTTCCCAGGACCTCACCTTCCCCAAAGGTAGCTGAAACTTTAAAGAATAGCTAAGCATGTGATGGGGGCATACAAGACCCCCTGAGAATGGATAGGAAGGGTGGGGGAGGGGCAGCGCCTGAGCTTTTACACTGCAGATGCACCATTGCCCACATGGCAATTGAAGTCCCAGGATAAAGAAACCCACACTGTTAGACTATAACCCATTGAGGTTGCTGCCAGCCACATGGGACTATTTCAATTGTGTGTGTGGAGCTGTGCATGCGTATGGTGCCAGAGGTCAATGTTGGATCTCTTCTATTGGTCTCCACCTTATTTTTGAGACAGGGTCTCTTACTGAACTGGAAGCTCACCAATTCATCTAGACTGGCTGGATACTAGTCTCCATGTCTCCGGCAGTAGGATTACAGATTGCCACTCCTTGTCCTTGTGGCTGTTTTTTTGAGTACTGGAGGTTGAAACTTGGTCCCAGGCTTACAAAGTGAGAATATTCATGATGGAGTCATCCCTGCAGCTCCCTAGCTATTTAAATTTAAATTAATTACCTTTAACATTCAGTGTCCCTAAAGAAGCTAGTGTTCAATCAGCACCTGCAGCTAGTAGCTACCATAGCTCTGGGATATTGCCATCACCACAGTAGTTTCTGCTCGAAGTTCTAAGCCTGATTGAATCACCAGAATCACAGAATCTCAGGCTGCACCTGCTCACCCAGAATCATCATTTTAGAAACATTAAATTTTTTTTTTTTTTTTTT
>NW_022196904.1:186649965-186659965 GCF_008632895.1 Mastomys coucha
TTTTTTTTTTTTTTTTTGGTTTTTCGAGACAGTTTTTTTCTGTATAGCCCTGACTGTCCTGAAACTCACTCTGTAGACCAGGCTGGCCTCGAACTCAGAAATCCTCCTTCCTTTGCCTCCCAAGTGCTGGGATTAAAGGCATGGGCCACCACTGTCCGGCTTAAGTTACTTTTTAACTAACATGTAGTAGTTGTACAAAAATGTTTCTGCATTATTTTTTAATGTGTCTCAGTTCTCAGAGTTACAGAAACACCAGTCTAGAGACACACATCCATCTGGGATTTCGGTTGGAGACTGTCCTTGCACTCATAATGGCCAGTCTGACCAAATATGTTTGGAGAATGGGACAGACATCCACATTAGCACTCATGCCCGGAAGTACCTGGTAAAGCCCCACGGGGACATAGAACAGCTCTTCATCCTGGTGACTCTTGACAAAGGAGCCACAATCTGCAGAAATCTTCACAGAAGGTGCATTACTATCATTACATCTTGACACAGGTGTGCCTCGGTGGGACGGCTGGAAAACAAGACACAGCTCAGTTGTCCTCAGCAGCCTGGCCGAGTACCCAGGGGATGGGATATTTTATAGATGATAATAAAGATGAATTTTAAAGTCACATAGTCAATACCTGGGAAACCCAGGCTTTGAACTCTGATCTTCCTGATCTAAACTCTGAATATCTGTTTGGGGCGTGCCTCACTCTAGGCCTCTGTACCAGTGTGGGTAGTACAGGCTCTAAGTGGGGGCAGACTGCCTATATTTGTGCGTTCGCTGGGGTACTTAACATAGAGGTGGGGGTGAGTCCTTTGTGCTTGGAGAAGGAAGAGGAAACTTAACTCTCTGGAGACTTTTGAAGCTAACTGATTAATAGAAGCCGATCTTCTGGTTTTAGGACACTGAAAAGTACCAGACTGGGAGCAGTCAATCTTCCAGCCTTCAGCACCCCAAATCCTGACATGTTCCATGTGACCTTTCTCCTTGACAGTATTAGCAATTCTCCCTACTGTTACCTCCTACTGCCACCTCCTCCCAGAAGCCTTCCAGTTACTCTCCGTTTCAGGGCTTTAACCTCACCAAGGAGACATCCCTCTGCCCAAGTGCCTTCCTCTGGGCTTGGTCTACACTGGATGGTGGACTGTTATGATTGTTATGCAAATGAACTATGTACCACCCAGTAGATTAAAAGGTTGTTGTTGTTTTGAATAGAACTGGATGCCCCTCATGACTGTCTTTAATGTCTGAACACCTCCACTGAATTGAGGGGAGCTTTAGAGGAGTGCCAGTTATTTCTAAATAGTCAAAAGCTGAGTTTCAGCCACAAATGGAATATATATGTCAACTTCCCCTCCGGAGAGAGGCTCAGGGAGTTTTGTGGTGGGCCAGTTGAAAGATCATAAAAGATGGATGAATGCAAGGCTGGACTCTGGCCATGAACTCACAGATACTGTGGTTAACTGCACAAGATCTACACAAGAGCAAACCAGTTACAAAGTCCAGCACAGAGCTGGGAGTTGCTCTTGGGAGTGGGGGGTTGGGCTGCTGAGGAAAAAAGAGAAAGTCACGGTTGGGTGGAGTGGGTAACCACTGATACACACATTTATGCATGTAGATTTGGTGTTGTGGAAGGGACATGAAGTTAGGAGAGAAACAGGAGATATTAGGGGGTGAAGTGGAGGGAAGAAATACAGGTATAGATAAAACCAAGATACATTGTCATCACGTATGTATGATATAGACAAACAATTCAATGTTTTAAAAAAGTCACTGACTTTCGGGGCTGCAGGGCAGCATTCTCAGATCAATGTAGCCTAGAAAGGAAACGCAGGTCCTGAGACCGCGCTGC
Source organism: Mastomys coucha (assembly GCF_008632895.1). Taxonomy (NCBI): domain Eukaryota; kingdom Metazoa; phylum Chordata; class Mammalia; order Rodentia; family Muridae; genus Mastomys; species Mastomys coucha. The sequence goes on from NW_022196904.1 coordinate 186,651,813, forward strand.
CTGCTCACTTCACTGGTGAGTTGGGCCCTGGCTATGTTCTTACTGGAGAAGTTCCTAGGAGAGGTCCCTTGGTAAGTCACAAGGAAAGTGTGTGGCCTCACTTTGTGCTGAGGCAGAAGAACGATGCTGTCATAAGGGATCTGCCACAAGGTGTCTCCAGGATGGCTCTGCACCTTCCCTCTCAGCCTCCTTACCACCAGAGCGGTGATGGCAGCTGCTGAGGCAAGAACCAGGAATGTCACCGTGGGGATCACAGCAGTCATGGTCGCTGTCATACCTGGAAGAAGAGATGGCCATCCCTCAGGCCCACCTATGGGCAGAGCTGAGCATGTCCCCACCAAGCAGGTGTCTCAAAGACTGTCCAGATACTGTGAAGGTTGTGACATGCGGAAGCCATTCAGACTTGCCAGCTCCTCACCCTACCCGGCTACCATGGCAACTCTAGTCAGCCCTTTGTTAACGGAGACTTCTGTGGTAAGAACTTAGCACTGATTTCTAACACTTTTGTTGGACACTTCCTATGCACTCTCTACTGTGCTCTTCTCCAGGCATGCTCTATCTAATTCAAAAAGCCGGGCTCCTAACCACTGAGCCATACTCCTCCTGCCAGAATACTTCTGCCTCCCAGGAAGAAGGTCTATATGTCAAACTTCAGGAGCTAAGACTCCTTACTGCAATGACTCGTAATGGAAGGCAGGCAACAGTGCTTCTAGAAGGTATGATGGTATCTGCAAACACGCTCAACTCTGACTAGAGGGTTGCTCTTCTTCACCATCCACAAAGCACAGGACAGTCTCACACAGAAAACTTTTCTGCCCCAAAGAGTGGGGCTGCGAAACCCTCGCCGCCCGCTCGCCCTCTCACACGCCCACTCACTCGCCCGCCCGCCCGCCCGCTCGCTCGCTCGCCGGTCCACCCACTCGCCCGCCCGCCCGCTCGCCCGATCCCTTCTCTAAGCTGCCACGCTTGCCTGCTACAGTGGGAGGCTTCGTTTTGCAAAAGTCATTATGAAATCCACAGCCGGCTTTATACTCAGGAAGGGAGCCATGGGGCCATGAGATGTTCGAGTCATTCCTCAAGGGTCTTTAAAGCAAAGAAGATAAAGGTCAGCATCGAGTGTATTTGTTCCACCCGTCTTTACCACATAAAAAACAAACACACAAACCAGGGGCTGGAGAGGTGTCTCCGTGGGTAAAGACACTTGCTCTGAAGCCCAGTGGCCCAGTTAGATCCCCGGAACTCACATGATGCTTCCATCAGAACTAAGTCATGCATGCCACGGCATACACATGCCCCACCCCGTGCATACATGCCTGAATGCACACACAGAGATGAATACATATAAACAATCAAAAACCAGCAAGCAGGCCTCAGTCCTTTAATTCAAACCTCTAGTGACTTGATGAGTGTTTTTCTAACTCCCTTACATCCTTCAGACTTCAGATCTACATTACCACCATGTAATGTAGAGAGGGCGATGCCTCTTTTTCATCCTGGTAGAATAGCTTCCATGGTCTTGTAACTTAAACCGTGTCTCTTTTGACTGAATGCTGCAAGTGTCAGCATTATTGGGTATTATTGGGTATTATTGGGAATGGGATCCATCTAGGGCATCAAAGGAGGCAAAGCTGTGGAGGTGGAGTTGGGATCCTGCGCTCCTGAATGCCTGTCCTGGGTCCTAAAAAGAGCCATATTCACATTCTGGGCAAAACTCCCATAAGATCCCAAAGTTGATCTTTATGGGTTCAGAAAGCTCTGACATTGTAACGTGGTATTGTCTTCTACAAAGTCCATGCTTAAGGACGGATTGTGTGTGTGTTCATTGCGCACATATATACATATAAAAAATGCCTTGGGTTTTCACATGAGGTTGCAATATTGTGTTAGACTACATTTATAACTATCCTGAAATGTGTGCAGCCCACAGGACACGAGTTGGACATACCTGAGTGAATAGACGGTTTAGTGGAATATTAGAACTGGATCCCAAATTTCTGGTCCCCCCACCTACAGCATGATTAATCTTATTGAAGTGACCAGCGGTACCTGATTACTTTCTGAAAACTGTCATAATGAAGAAAAGGAAGAAAGAGGGATCTGTTTCCAGATTTCTGCACAGCATAGATGGAGTAATCCACATGCCTTTTCCCCTGGGAGTCCAGAAGCACAGGACCGGTGATTCCTGGAAAGAGATGTTACTTCCACCAGGTGAGGGTGACATGGCTCTCATGGCTGAACACGGCAGCCCAGCCCATCACACATGGATGCAAGACTATGCCATTTCACAAAGCCTGAGCTAGAGTCAACATGAACACCAACAGACAGAAGATGGCTAAGAAGTGCAGTAACGCTGGGATGGCAGGTGGACCTCTCTAGCTCCAAATTTGAGGCTTATCCGGTGTCAAGAAAAAAACTGAAGACTCAAAATTAAGCCAGCTTGCATGCATTTCACACCAAACTGTTTCCCATGAAATCAGAAAATGTACTGGAAGCTGAATGAGCACAGGGCAGCAGCTGGCTGGGGATGAAGGACAGACAGCTGCCTCTCTGGTCCCTGCCGTGCTGGCCACTCACCTCTAGGCATCCCTGAGACACAGGTTTGCAAAGGTCTGTCCCTTCCTTCTGACTCTGGTGGGTGCTGAAGCTTTGGCAGCGTGCTCAGCTTCAGAGGTTTCTTGTTCTTGCTTGGTACATGCTAAACTCTGGTTATCAAGGGGAGGCCTCAGAAATGGGAAGAACACCTGCTCTACACCCCAAACCAGAAGCCATGCCCTGGCATCAGGTTCCACTGAGGACAGGGCAAAATATTGTCATGTGTGAAGTAGCTTCTATGTGTCTGGCTCTGTGATCTTGGTGACCTCACACACCTAGAAAAGGAGTAACTCAGTCGTATCACACGTGCCCTAGAGACACAGTGTCCCAAGTCCGCCTTCCAGAGCTAAGAGAGGCAGAGTTGGGCCTAGGGCCCATTTCTTCCTGGGATATCACACTGTCTCCCTTATATACTAAAGGTAAGTCCCTTTGTGTGTGTGGAGGGAGGGGGCATTATTAGAAGCTGTTTTGTGAGTGTGTGTGTGTGTGAGAGAGAGAGAGAGAGAGAGAGAAAGAGAGAGAGAGAGAGAGAGAGAGAGAGAGAGAGAGAGAGCTCTCAGAGGGACGAAGACGGGACAAGGATGAGGATCAGAGGCCTCCTCATCCCCTGGTCTGGGAAACCCAGAGCTGTCAGGAAGCCTTAAGCCCATATGCCCTATGAAAAGACTAGAATCTTGTTGAGATCATAAATATTCTGTAACAGAATGAGGCAGGCCTTTGAGGAAACTACAACACGTGTCCAGTATCTCCAGGTCCACAGGGATGTGGCTAAGAAGCCTGAGCTCAAAACCCACCTTACCCTGCAGTGTGACCCGACCAGCTCTCAGGGTGCTAATCAGCTGCTGCCCATCCCGGAAGTCTTTCTCAGCCTTCATCATTTCCTCCACAGTGTGAGCGTAGAGTAAGAGGGTATCGTGCAAGTAGGCAGAATAAGGACTCACCTTCAAAAAAGAGAAGCAAACACGGTGTGCACACCCCGAGCTCCCACCACCGGGCTAGAAAAAAATCATTTTTTATCCTCTGAGCACAGGACAAGCCCACTGAGAAGGAAGGAAGCTACGTCACGCCCACACCAGACAATAGCAAACCTAGCTGTCCAAGTCTTCAACTTTCCTCGTGTGTCTCTGTTGTCTAACTGGATCACACTCTCAGACCAAGAACAGCTCCTGAGGCATCGCTATTTGTAGGGAGGGGGTGAGGCATGGGTGGAAGATTCAGAAGCCAGAATGTCTGTCATTTTTCCCACTGTGAGAGCAGACACATGCTCTGTAACCTCTATGGGTCTCAGCTCACTCACTTATAACCTGGGATGAAATGATTCGTGAAACATGAGTGTGGCTGGATGGGACAGATGCCCACAGTAGTTCTTCAGTACTTTGATCAACAAAACACTCATGCATACATGCACACACACACCCACAAACACCCACACACATACACACACACAACACCTCTTCCCCACAGCAGCTGGAACGGAGAGATCCCTATAGGCCATCTTCTCTCACACAGATACACACACATATACACATGCATATACACATACACACATACATATATACCTGTACATGCATGCACATCACACATATACACTCACACACACATATACACATACATTACACACACACATACACACAATACATTACATACATACATTATACACTCACACACGTACATGCATTACACATGCATACACACATAAACATGCATACACACATACACACATAAATATACACATACACATACCTATATTAAACATTCACACACATAAACACACATATACATACACACATACATTACACTCACACACATACATATAAACACACATGTGCACACACACATGCGCACACAAATATGCACACACGTACACACACACCATCATCATAGTTGGGTCTACAGTCTGACTCACTCCTCATCAAGCCCCTGTCTCCAGTGTCTTGGCTTGGCCGCAGAGTGGAAGCAGCTCCTTCTCCTGCCAGGATTCTCGGTAAACTCTGCCATGTTGTTCTTCCTCTGTGCACAGTCATGTTTCTGCTGGCCGACATGCCCTTTCATGGCTGCCTGCCCTCACAGAGCCCATCTGCCTGCATGACCTCTGCCACTCCCCATTTGACAGTTTCATCCTGACTGGTAGTCTCAGGATGACTGGAGTCATCCTCCTGACAAAGACCATCAGCGTAGTCTGAGGTTCCCATTGGCTTCTCTTCTGCTATGTCAACAGAGTGTATTGTCACACTCAAGGCCACAACCTGGAAGGTAGATGCCTCTGAGGATTCCACTTCATGTTTGAGAAAATCCAGCTATGAGGAAATTAGGTAATTTACTCAAAGGCTCCACAGTTAGTAAAAGTTAGTAAACAGCAAAGGCCAGTAGCTTCCATCCCATAACTCTGACTTCTCTGTGGTCACGGGTATGAACACCACAAAAGAACATCACACCATTGTTTGTATTGGGCTATGGAAGTCAAGTGTGTGTGGGGGGCGGTATTGGGGTGTGTGGGGTGTGTGTTTGACTGTGTGTGTGTGTGTGTGTGTGTTTGGTCTGTGGTATGTGTGGTGTGTGTGGTGTGTGAGGTGGGGGCGGGACTGTGTGTATATGTGTGTGACTGTGTACGTAAATGTAATATGTGTATGTGCGTGTGTGTATATGTGTGCACATGTGTGTATGAGTGGGTAGGTGTGTATGAGTGTGTGTGTGTCTCTGTGTGAATGTGGATGCATGAGTATATGTGTATGTGTGTATATATATATATATGTATGTGTTTATGTGTGTATGTGTGTGCATATGTATCTGAGTATGTATATATATATATACACACATATATATACATATATATAGGCATTGTGTGCGTGCGTGCGTGCGTGCATGCGTGCATGTGTGTGTGTGTGTGTGTGTGTGTGTGTGTGGTTGGAGGAGAAGAGGCAGACAGAAGAAAGAGACATGCCTAATCGACTGTGGAGAAGCTGCCAGCAGACCTGGTTCTCTGAGGAGATGGGGCTTTGAAAGGGTGGCCTCCTCAGCCTTTGGTGGACTTGCTTCCGGAAACCTTCATCTCCAGCGTCTCCTCCATAGGCGCTGGGCGCGATGAGAAACACCGACTCATAGACTTTGGGAAAGTGTGTTACCTTGTCCTTTGTCAGTACTTCCTTCCAAAAACTGTCCTAAAATGTCACAAAGTAAATGTCACCATGCTATAGGAAATGACCCGTGGAGCCCAACTACATTCAAAGCAGCACTGCACTTAAATTGTCATATGCTAATTCTCGGAAGTGCAATAACTCCAGAAGGTTCTGCAATACTAGGTTCAGGCCAGAGAATAAAGAAGGGAAAACACTCTGGGCACCGAGCAGCTAAGACACGTAAGGCTTACGTAAGAGCAAAGACTGCCAAGCCCAGCACATTTAGGACCGCCTGGTCCCATCGTGCTTTGTGGGTTCGCTGTTTATCACCATCAGTAGCATCTAGATGTTGATCTGCTCTGACAGGTGTGATCACTGCATGGATCCCAAATTCCCTAGTGCCAGCATGTCTAGAGGTGCACACGCATGTGTGTGTACACGTACAATGTATGTGTACTTTACATAACTGATATTACATTATACGGTTACTCTGCAGCTTGATTTTTTTTTTTTTACAGCATAAACCTAACTGAAAATCATTTTATCAAATGGATTTCTGCCTTGTTTTAAGAAGCAGGGTGATACTGTGTGAACACTTCACAGTACACTCTACGTTGTGTGTTCTTGTTCTATAGAGTCAGTTGGCATTGCCCATCAGAGATTTCCAAGGAAGCAGGAAGGACAGGAAGTGACTGTCTGCAAACAGGAAGTGACTGTCTGCAAACCCTAAAGGCTGCCCCATCCTCGCCTCCCTCCGTCTACCTGCAAGCAAAGAGGAGGGGAATGTGAGGAAGGGGCTGGTAATGACAAATGGAGGGAAGAGGATGCCCCGGGAAGTAAGGAGCGGTAGAGTTCCAGCCACCTAGAGAAACCTGAGGCGGCTTGACCGTCCAACACTTCCTGACAAAGGAGGGGAAATACGATCATTATCCCTCTTTACATCAACTTTGCTCCACGGTAGTTCTGAATATATAAAACAAGTTCACTTTAGAAAGGAAAACCCACTGACTAGAAACTACACTGTAGACAGGCAGTGAAAGAAAGGCGCGTGGCCCTTTTAGATGTCTTTAGTGTAGTAAGCGCAGACCCTGAGGCTGCCCTGGGCTTGAACTCACACACATAGTAGGTGTGCAGCCTTGGATAGCTTATTTCACCTCTCTGGGCCTCCATATCTTATTCTGTTAAAGAAGTTAGAACAAAGACTCAGTGTGAAACAGTAGTTGGGCAACTTGGGAGTGCTGAGACTGTAGATGAGCTACCTCACTGGCCTGACCGAAGTCTTGGGTTTGAGAGTTAGAAGGAGGATCATTCCTGTCTGGCAGCAGCAGAGGTCAAATATCTACTTAGTACTTGTGGTAAGTATGTGGTACTTCAGCCTTTTCATGGTCAAGGAAGCAAATCACCTGAGAACTGTTTCATGGGCCAGTGAAACGGCCTCTACAGGCCTGTGTGAGCTTCAACAAGGACATGGGGAAACAACTGTGGAAAGACAGAATGGGAGCCGCCAGCCTGAGAGTCCTTCAGACAGGCTTATGTACTTGACAGAAATGAGAGTTCCAGTGATGTGTGCTTGCCTAGAGAGCAGAGGCTGGCTGGAGCCAGCTAACCTCGTTGTATCCCAGACCTTGTCCCTCACTATCTGCAGAGGAACTCTGTGTAAATGCTTTCAGTTCAGTCTTGGACTATTTTAGTGTGTGTATGTGTTCAGGGGTGTGTGTAGATACATTCATGCTCATGTGAGTGCATGTGTGTATGTGTGTTCAAGCGCATGTACACACGTGTGTATGCATATGTGTGGGGGTCAGAGGTCAACCTTGAGTGTTGTTTTAGATGTCACTTCCTTTCACATTTTTGGCAGGGTCTCTCGGCGGCCTGAGCTCACCAACTAGGCTAGGTGGGATAACAATAAAGTCCTAGGAAGCCACCCATTCCACACTTCTCCAGAACAGGGATTACAAGTGTGGGCCACCAAGACTTTTAAAGTGGGTTCCAAGGATCAAGGTGTGTGTCGAGTACTTTACTGACTGAGCTGTAACCCCAGCCCTGGTCTTAAGATGAACTTTCAGGGTACTCACTTTCAGGGTACTCCTAGAGCTGTGGTATCTAGTTCTCAAACACATTCTACCACCCGGCAGTTCTTATCACCTGTCACTACAGAGCCACTGACCAACCCTACCTCCTCCAGATGCTGCAAGAGGATGAAAGCAAATTCTCCTGTGTTGAGTCCCAGGTCCTCTGCAGCCTGCAGAACACGCCTTGCATCCTCCAAACTGCAGACTAGGATGATAACTAGAAGAAAGGGGAAACGGTCAGCCAGTGGCCCGTGCTCACATAAGCACGTGTGTGTGCATCATACACTCTCCCGCACACACAGGCGCACTCCTTTTTAATGTCTAAAATAAAACCACTGCAAACAAGACACAACCTTTTTATTTCTTGGAAAAT
>NW_022196904.1:186662025-186667508 GCF_008632895.1 Mastomys coucha
GATACATAGATACATAGATACATAGATAGATAGATAGATACATAGATACATAGATAGATAGATAGATAGATAGATACATAGATAGATAGATAAATAGATACATAGATAGATAGATACATAGATAGATACATAGATAGATAGATAGATAGATAGATAGATACATACATAGATAGATAGATACATAGATAGATACATAGATACATAGATACATAGATACATAGATACATAGATACATAGATACATAGATAGATAGATACATAGATACATAGATAGATAGATAGATAGATACATAGATAGATAGATAAATAGATACATAGATAGATAGATAGACATAGATAGATAGATAGATAGATAGATAGATAGATAGATAGTATTATAATTAAGAAACCGCTTTAATGTTTTATTAATTTTGTGTCTCCACCTTCTTTTTGTACTCATAGGAAAGTAAACATAAAGACAGGTTTATAGTTGTCCCTAACAATCTCAACCATGAGCAAAGGGGAGACTCTTGCCTGCTCACCCCTGGCGACAGATGACATGCTCCTGAGGCCTTCCCGCAGGAGGTCAGGGCTGCTGTCGTTGTACCTCATGCTGGCTGTGATGTTGAAATGGGGCTGGAGTCCATCCTCAACAGCCCCCCACATCTCGTCCCAGGAGGAACCTGCAGAGGAGGCTCCAAACATCCCGATGTGTTCCCAGCCCAGGTACCGCAGGCTTGCCCGAAGCACAGCGCCGACTTCCTGCTTGGGCGGCACAAGTGTCACACAGGTGTCGCACCAGAAGTGGTCCTTCAGGGCTGCCATTTGTCCAGCGAAGTCGAACAAGGGGATGTTCCACTCAGAGGCCAGTAAACCAATAACCTTGAAAGTGACCAAGAGAGTAGCTTTCGGTGACGGAGCTGACGACCCCGCGCTCACGCTTCAGGTACCCTGTCCTCAGAGGACCCAGGTTCAGGGAACCTGTGGGTCACTTCTGCAACTTTTGGAATATCAATGACAATGCTTGCCATAAAATTTGTCGTGCAGGGACCTCAGGGGACAGGAATGATAAACTCAAGGATTTCTCAAGCCCTTATTGTGTTCTGGACCTCCCAGTAAGAACTTTCATGTTTATTTCTATCTTTAGTTTTTAAAACTCTCATGACACACACTCGTGATCAAATTTGATTAAATGGAATAGTTTCCAAGTTCATTTTTTATTGGTTGAGAGTTTTGTACAGGCATAAAATGTGTTTTAATCAAAGCTCATTTCATCAGCTCCAGTTTCTCCCCTATGCCCCTAACTATTCCTCCCCAACCTCATGAAGATTTTATTTTATTTTATTTTATTTTATTTTTTAACCCAGATTCCAGTCAGAACTGGTAGCATATGTGGGTATGGCCATATACAGGAACATAAATAGCCTCTCAGAGGCTGCATGCTTGAAGAAAACTAATTCTCCCTCACTCATCAGCCAACAACTGCCAATCTTTTCTCAGCTAGGAGTGGAGAGTCCTGACCACCTCACTCTCCATGCTTATATTTTGCTTTGCCTGATCTTACACACATCTTGTGATGCTTGCACAGCTGATGTGAGCTCATATGTGCAGCCTTCCTTGTGAGTTCTGAAAGCAGTGTTCGGTTGTAGACACTCATGGTTTTCAGCTCCTGTTATCAGTCCCCCTTGGCAGGGAGGAGGATGGCATAGGTGTCCCATTGAGGGCTGAGCACTCATTTAAGCTTCTAGCGTGTTTCTACAAGATACAGGCTGGTTATTGCTCCCAACTTAAAGATGGGAATATGGAGGTACAGGGATGTGTTGTATAGGTGACTCTAGTGTAATGGGATTAGCACTCAAGCCATAGGCCCCCATTTAAATGCTTCTTGAACTCATCTACTCATTTCTTGTGTGTTTTCTTTAAGATATTACATTTTACAAAGAACTTCGGAGACCTTTATCTTAAAGAAGTTTATGTTCCTCATGGGACCTGAGATATATAGAAATAGCCCTGGAAAGCATTATGTCCTATAGCATTTATATATGTACATTTATAGGCATTAAGGGAAGCAATCGATTACTTTTTTTTAACTTTTAAAACATTAGTTTGGAATAAGTTATCAAATGCGTGTGAGTTTTCAATCTCACCTCAATTAAGATTATAAAACAAAATGTATAAATGAACTTAAGAAATAGTAACATTCAATGTCTGGAGGAAAATTAAGAGTGTCTTTTAGTCTGTATTTTAGAGGAATTTCATTTCTTGACCTCCTACAGAAACAGGACAAATTCACATACACACTCAAACAAGTTCACGATAAATTACTCCAAACTGAGGAATTATGGACAGGTAAGGTGAAAGCAGAGGACGGGCAGGGTCTCAACACTTGGAACTGACCTTGAAGGAAGAGTAGGGCTTAGCCAGTCAAAAAGATGTCAAATGCAGAAAAGTAGATATGTCAAAGGCCACCTGAGTATTACAGCAACAGTCACAGAGAGTTCCACAGCTCTGGGGGAGTGAGATCTCTTAGTTACTCTCCCATCCTCTCTCAGATTGTGCAATACCCGAGGACATTGACTAAGCTAATCCCATTAACCACACACTGCATGTTTCCCTCACTTGCTGTAGCTTAGAACAATCTGCCATGCCGTAGTCTCTCCAGCTTGCTATGAACTGACTTATTTATTATACATACCAAAGGAAAGCCTCTTTTAACAATTGATAATGTTATATTTAAAAACAAGCCCTGGTGCCAGTCTCAAATTCTCCAAACCTAGTGGCTGACAACGTAAGAGGCATTGAGTCTACGTACAAGGCAATCAAGCAAGCTGGAGGGGAAGGGGTACTTGGCCTAGTTATTCCTCAAAAGTCTTTAAAGACCATTAACTTTTGCAGTTACATGGTCTCAAAAACAAAAGAAAACAAAACAACAACAAAAACTAAGACCTAGACAGCAATTTTTAAGATTTTTGCCCAGAGATTAATGAACCTGTATAATATATACCTATCTGAAAATGTCCTTATATAACGTAGTACCATGTACAATGAATATATACAATTAAATTTTTAATCATAAAGTAAAAAAATCAGTAAGAAGAGATGAATGAAGTTTGTGTCTTTATCTGTATGCTCACCCCTTTCAGTAGAAACTCAGACAACATTTTTACAATACTACATACTTTACCTCTGCTGCCTCAGGGCATGCTGGTCCAAACAGAGCAGAAATGTGTTCTTTCTGGACCTGATGGATGAAAACTGCAAGAGACTCCTTGGCATTGCATGTTGAATTGGCGTAAGTGAACTCCCAGCTCACATTCCCAAGCCCCACTGTCTCTGAGTTGAGCTTGTCCATAGCAGTCTGTAGGCCTGCCCTCAGCCTTTGAACACTGAATGGATGAGAGATGTTCCAGGGAGCATGGAACCCCACGGTGAGCTTAGCAGATTCAAGGCAAGTCACTAAAGTAACAGCAAAGATAATCAAAACCAGAGACGGATGATCTGCATGGCTTCCCATCCCAGCATACAGGCTAGATGCTAGTGGGGACTCAGAGCGTGTCCTAGAAGCCATGGATAGCATCTAACAGAGTATCATTGTACAACTCTGGTAGGCTCAGCCTCTTGACCACTCATGCCCAGAACTTATATGAGAGTGAAGAGTCCCCAGAGACCACAGCTTGCTTTCTATTCAGTGCCACTAATTAACAGAAGCCAGCTCTTTCTCAGCAGGCCCTAACACATTATAGAAGCAGCAGAGCTCCAGAAAACAGGCAGAAGTAGGTAGTTAAGAAGCCCCTGGATGTTGTCCCAGTGATATCACTGATGGCCTTCGTGCTGCTGGACAAGTCACATGACCTTATGTGAAGACATTGAGTTCACTTGCATAGTAAGAAAATATGTGCTAGAATTCTAACTGCTCTTCATGTTAATTGTATGACCGAGGACACAGTTGGTGCACATCTTCTCCAAAGTGGTATGAGGAAGATTACAAGGAGCCATGTAAATCTAGTCCCTGCTACAAGGCTGACATAAAAAGCCATTTCATTAATATTAGTTTTAGGAGCTGGGAGGATAGGTCAGTTGGTAAAATGCTTCACTACGCAAGCAGGAAGACTTTAGCTTCAACCCTCTGAGGACACTTTAAAAGCTGAGCATGGGACGTGATGCTTGTCTGTAATCCTGGCACAAGACAAGTGGAGACAGGAAGATCCCTGTGGCTAGCCAGTCAGCCAGTCTAGTTGAAGCAGTGGGATACCTTGTCTTAAAAAAAAAAAAATAAGTTGAAGAGCAGTCGTGGAAGATATCTAATGACCTCCACATGCATGAACAGGCATGTACAAATACACAACACACCAAAATTAGATCTGATGATGCTTGTACAAGTAACAATGGAAGCTATTGTCTGCTCAATCCATTCCACAAAAATCGCTTAGAACATGTGAGCTAACGTTACTGCCAACCAGGCACATCCTCTCTCCCTCACCTGGGCTTAGAGGAACATGGGTCAGTTAATACTGGATAAATATTGACCTTCTCTCTGTATAGATCATGGCAAGAAGATTGGGGTAGGGGGTGGTCGGATAGTGCTGAGGTTTGGTTGCCTCAGTCTCACATGAGCGTAACACCATCCCTCTCAGACCGACGTTGTGTGTGCCACGAGACTCCATACTCAACCTAAGACCTCAAATTTAGGAGGAATTCAGTAAAATTCAACACGAAGGATCTGGAGTAAGACCACTCAATCTTTCATTCCAAGAGAGAGAGGCAGAAAAAGGAGCTTAGCCTGGAATGAGATGGCTTGTGGGAGAGACGACCAGTGGGACGCATGCGCATGCACGCACATCTCCTGGCCTATCATGGACTGCATGGAGCCTGGCTGCTGCTCTGCGCAGTGGGAATCTAGGAGAGAGACCTGACAGTTTCTTGCCCTAAGATCCCAAAGACTGTGGGATGGCATGCCAAGTGACAGGTGTGAGTTCTCTTTCAGACCTGGCTCACAGGTTCCCCTCAGGTGTATGCCTATGCTAACCACCCCTGAAGTAAAGGAAAGGAAAGCTGCTGCCTGGGTTATGGACCTCCAACTTCCCACTGGTCCTTAGGCTTGGTCCACAGCAAGGGCTTGGGGAGCCAAAAGAGTTATGATCACCGGGGGGAAGTCCCGTACCTTGGGTTTGCAACAGAACAGTTTCCTCAGGATTCAAAGACTACTGCTTTAGAAACAATGTCCGTCACTCCTGGAAGATGGAGGCTCAGGTGTTGGCTCTGACTGACAGCTAATGGCAGAACAGTAGTGTTCCCAAAAGGCCCCACACAAGAGGAAGAGAATCCTTCCCCATTCCTGAGGACTCCGCCAGATACCCCTGGTAGTCCACTCCTTTTATACCTACCATACCAGTTTCCATAAGGAATGTGTTTTTGACACCTAAGCAGGCACTTTTGAAGATCTGGGCCTTCTGGTCAACACTTTCAATAGTTAAGGTTTTGTTTTTTTTTTTTTTTTTTTTTTTT
>NW_022196904.1:186667536-186675658 GCF_008632895.1 Mastomys coucha
TTTTCTCCAGCTATTATCAGAATCCAAACTTGGCCTGTTGTGCTATCCTAAAGTCCAGAATTCTAAATATTTACTTCACAGTCTTTGATTCTACTTCCGGGATTGCTGACCCGAAAACCATGGCACAGTGCTTTCTGTCAGCAGTTAGCAAAGGGGCCAGGAAGCTGGCTGCCCGGGTATGTGTGGCTGCCAGACAGACTCAAGGATCCACAGTGAGATAAGTGATTGCATACCACTTTCTTGTGACTTTAGATTTTCCAAGATCTTTAAAAAATATATTTTTTATAGCCAGGCCATGGTGATACATACCTTTAATCCCAGCACTTGGTAGGCAAAGGCAGGTGGATTTCTGAGTTCAAGGTCAGCCTGGTCTACAGAGTGAGTTCCAGAACAGCCAGGGCTACACAGAGAAACCCTGTCTCAAAAAACCAAAATAAATAAATAAATAAGAATATATTTTTATTCAAGCATATATTGTGTATTGAACATATTACTACCTCCACTCCCCCAAAAATGTTTTCTCCTTTTCCTTAGCAAATGGCAATTAATAAGCAAGTGCTCTACCGTTGATCTGCATCCCAGGCCTCCAAGACCTCTGGTGTGTGTGTGTGTGTGTGTGTGTGTGTGCATACGTGTACGTGCGCACAGGCATGGCATATGCATACATATGTGTTTGTGTGTTCATGCAGTCAGTGTGCATAGCATGCAGAGGTGAGAGAAGGCCAGAGGGTGATGTCAGGTGCCTTCCTCTGCCATCTTTACTCTACTCCTCTGATATGGGGTTTCCCACTGAACCAGTTCTCTGATCTTACTAGCTTCGCCGGCTGGTGAGCTCTAAGCATATGCCTGTCTCTGTCCTCCAACCTTAGGATTACAAGTGCATGCAGCCATACTCAGTTTATTAGACGGGTGCTTGGGGTTTTGAACTCAGATCTTACTGTTTTCACATTAAGCACTCTTACCTACGGATCCATCTCCCCATCCCCCACAAACTTCTTTATTGTCACATTTCCCACACACTGAGCCAGTCGACTGTATCCCGATTCGTCATACTCTGGTGATAACATGCTTTTGACTCATGAGAAAATGTTTCCCCATCTGTGCCAATCGAGAGGATCATGTGTCCTGCATTTGGCATCTGGCCCTTAGCTCTCTGCTGGACAGTCATAGAATCCCAAGCAGGATGGCCCTCCCTCATCTGCCTCTTGCCTGTGGACAACGGAGGGCCTCCCACTTCCTGGCATTTCCTCTCAATTCCAGTTAAAGGCCCTGGATTAGGTCTGTAGCCAGGCCCTCCGGGTGGCTCACCCCATGCCGAAAAGCAGAAGGCATCCTTTAGTACTTGGGAAGAGGGAGGCTGGTCTCCTGGGACTCACAGGAGCTGAGCGCACACTGCCTCCCTCCTGTAGGAGGCAGTACAACAGAACATTTGTGAGCGCAGGTTGTGGGAGGAGACACAAGCTGGCTTGGACAAGTTAAACCCTCAACTTCCTTGTCCGTAATTAGCCTGGTTGACTTTATGTGACCAGCAAAAAGAATACTAGACATAAATCACTCATCATAGTGCCTGGCACAGATCAACAGCCAATAAACAACACAGTTCAACAAAGGACTGCATTTACAGTCCAAATCACCATCTCTGTTGACTGGGTTATCCCGCAGGGAAGAGCAGCCTGCCACTTCTGCAGAAACCAGAGGGGCAGGTAAAGCGCATTGCTGGCACAGCTTTGAATGTATACGTGGTGATGATACAGCACAGATAACAAGGCTCGGGCTGGTCACCAAAAAGAAAAGAGAAAGCTCACGTAGGCAAGTATCCATGTGTTGTGAACACCAGTGTGTATGACTGTTCTGTGTGTACTGAGTCAAAGGACCTGTGGCTCATAAACAGCATTATCCCCAACTATGCAACGCAAGGCACATTTGTCACTGGCATCTTTCTAGCTGATGGATTTAAGAAGTGAAAGCCGACTAGGGAGATGTTCCAGTTGGCAAAGTGCTTGCCACACAACCATGAGGCTCTGCGTTTGATTCCCTCACTCCCATGTGAGAGAAGGCGTGTGCTTTGATGGGCGCATATGACCCTAGCATGGCTGAGTTGAGATGGGTGAATGATGAGGCTTGCAGCCTGGCCACCCTAGCCCACCTGGGGAGCCTGAGGTCTTCATGAAGAATAACACTAGATTGACCTCTGGCTTCTACTTGTATGTGCACACATACAGACACAATGGACCCCAACACACACACAGTGAGAGCAGTAAGAACACTAACTTACATCCCAAATATTACCATTTCAACATGCAATTAGCATTTGAAAACTTGGTGGGTTTTTGTTTTTTGGGTTTTTTTTTGTTTTGTTTTGTTTTTTTTGTTTTTGTTTTTTTTTTTTTTTTTTTTTTAGCATATTCCCCAAATTCAGTATATATTTTATCCTTAGGTCTCAATTTAGGCTCACTTCATTACAAGTACATGGGAACCAACCGTGGCTTGGGATCACAGTCCTAGACAGTGAAACTAAATCTCTATGAACTGTCTCTCCTGGCCCCTGGGTGACAGCCACACTTCCTGTGAGTCCAGTTTGTGCTTCCCATATATTCCTTGGTATGGAGCCATCCACTGTAATGTGCTCAACCTACCAGGGGTTACAATCCTTAAAGGAAACTGTTTAGTTATGGGGAGGGGCTCACGCACCTTGTCTGGGTGAGGCTGCTTCTTGATGTTTTGCAAACACCATTCTAGTGAGCCAGCTGCACATCTTTGGGTAACAATTGCCACAAAAAATGAACAAGTGACCTCAAGATAATGCATGTCCAAGCGATTGCTGTCAGTGACTAGAACTGAGAGAAATTAAGAACTGCAGACACCGGGCTGTCGGTTTGGATTTCCTCTTGTCCTCTGTGAAGGCCCCAATGATGCAGGGATAACAGGAGACCCAGAGTGGAGTCATAGCACCTCATGGCATAACAGATTATCTGCAGGTGGAGAGATTGCCAAGAATGTGCAGCTCATTGGCCCCTGCAGGTGTGTGGAGCAAGGCTTTGTGGGTAAATGAGCTCAGTAGCAGAAAGGCTGTTCACATACCTTGGAGTGAAGGGAAATGGTGGTGGCCACTTTGACATCTGCTTTCAATGGCTTATTGTGTCCTGCTGACTTAGGGCAAAGGCTCTTTCTTTCCTAACTTCTTTCTTTCTCTCTTTCTTCCTTCCTTCCTTCCTTCCTGCCTTCCTTCCTTCCTTCCTTTCTTTCCTTCTTTGTTTCTTTCTCTCTTTTTTCTCTCTCTCTTTCTCTCTTTCTATTCATCCTAAATGTTGTCCCCCATGTCCACCCTCAAAGAGTTTCTCCTCCCATCCTGTCTCCCCTTGGCCTCTGAGAGGGCAGCACCCCCATACCCTCCCCACACTGATGCATCAAGTCTCTGCAGGATTAGACATATTCTTTTCCACTGAGGCCAGACATGCCAACTCTCTGCTACATAAGTGTCAGGGGCCTCGGACCAGCCCTGTATGTTCTTTGGTTGGTGGCTCCGTCTCTGGGAGCTCCCAGGAGTTCTCGTTAGCTGACACTGTTGGTCTTCCTGTGGGGCTGCCATCTCCTGGAGCAAGGGTTCTTAATGTTTATCAAGAGAGCAAGGACAATTCTCAAGAGTACACAGGAGAATAAGGGACTTGTAGAATTAATGGCATTGAGCTACAGAGATGTGTTTAATATGTTTGCACTCTGGACCAAGACTACCTGAGCTCAGAGTTTGACCCTGAGGTTCTTCCAACTGTTGGCCACGTACTTTGAACACGTTCATGGGCCTCTTCCTACAAGAGGAGCCTCTCATCTCCCTTCAAAGGGCAATAAGAGGTTCAGTGAGATTAGATGAGATGCCACAAAGCTCTCCATGCGGAGCAGCCATTTGGCAAGTGCTCCATAATGTTCTCTCCTGTGGGTGTTGAGAGGGCTTCTTCAAGGGTCTGAACTGAGGATGAAGATCTCCCTCAGGAGCTTCGATTGCTACCTTGAAAATGTACTTTGAGTGTCATAAGCCTTGTGAGCTACCAGATAAACAGGATGGCATGGAATTCCAACAGCCATGAGAGCCCTGGTAAGAGAGAGTCTGAGGGTACTTTGCCCCCTCTTTCCATATCTCAGCCGAGGACAAACTTCAGTGTCGGCCCTGCCATGTGGGAAGCTAAAGTTCAGCACTTGAAGTCCTCACTGTGACAGCTGTACCTGCTAGTCGGTGAACTCTGGGGCATGCCACCCAAGCTCCTTCCTCTCTGGCCCATCATTGCTGAGTTGACATGGATTGTCTCATCTACAGCTCTAACACTGCTTCTCTCTGCTCTTGAGCTGTTCTGCCTGACTTGGACAGCATTCAGCCTAAGGTCTTTCTTATCTACGTGTTTCACATCTCTTAGCCATTACGAGCACCTCGTGTCATCCTCCTCCTCCTCCTCTCCTCCTCTCTCTTTCACTTCTTCTTTCTTCTTCCTGGTCCTTCTGTGCTGGAATCCCAATGCCGAGGGAACTCTTGCTGTTGGGACTTCCTTCCCAGCCCATGCCATCTTTGCCCAAACTTCCTGGAGGAAGCATTATTTTATGGAAATTCTACAATCTGAACCAAACAAAATATTTTGAAACAGAGAACCTTAAATCTTAAGAGCATTCTTTCTAGATTCTGAGACCAGAATCTTATTAAAAGAAGAAATTTCAGTTTTCCTTTATGACTTATTAGGTTCAGTCTTGTATAGAATCTTGAAATAACCTCTATAGTTAAAAAAAAATTGTTGCAATGGTGGAAGAGAGTAAAAATTTTAAATAACACTTGATGCAATGCCAGACTATTAAAAGACAACATGAAAATCACTGGATGCTAGAAATTATTATATAATATCCTAAAAATATTCTTAAAATGTTTGTCTTCCTTCCCCACACCATCATACCTTGATCTCCAAGGTATAAGATCTCCAGGAGGTGGTATGTCCTATCCAGGCTTTACTTTCTCATCCAGGAAAATTGCAGCTTTTGTTCACGTGATTTTGAGAATCAAATGAAGTACTCATCATGGCGGCTGACTCCCATCTCTTGATTCAAATGTCTGGAACTCTTGTTGACAGTCACACCTCACGAGGAGGTAGCTTGGAAGAGTTACAGACTAGAAATGCTGTGTGCACACACCTGCTTTTCCCTGCCTTCAACTCCTGAGAAAGGTTGTTTTCTATTTGTGGAGTACTCCCACACCCTAGCCTAAGAAGTAGAAAGCTAGCTGTCCCCAGATGGTGTTACAGGAGGAGTCTGTTACAGGAGTCTGGAATGTTCACGGCCGACATTCCAGAACTATGCTGTATTGAATATGTGGTTCCTTTGTCCCTAAGAAAAGGGGGAGAAGGTACACAAATCCCATCAGAGCATGACACGGAGGAGTGTGTCAGAATGGAGGCTTTTGGTCAGTCACCTCACATCTCAAGGACCGCGCCCGTGAATGGCCTAAAAGAATGAAGGTTTGCACTTTTTAGTGGCTGCTGGATGGCTCCATTGAGAGGTATTTTAAAGACCATTGTATTCTAAAATATATGGCTATGGGTACTATAAAGAAGCCTTGTCTAGCCACGGTGTTTGAGGAGGCATGCCAGAGACAGTGGTTCATCAAGAGATGGTGTCAGGGCTGGGAGAGATGGGTCAATGGAAAGGCACTAGCTTTTCAGACACACAGCACACACATAAATACCAGGTAGACATAATGACCTACCTGTAATCCCAGAACTTGTCAGGGTTGAAATGGGGGGACTGCCTGCCAAGCAAGCTGAGTAGGTAGACTAGCCAGAGAGCTCTGGGCAAGGAGAGACTCTGTCTCAATAAGTAAGGTGGAGCACAACCAAGGAAAATACCAAATATCAGTCTGTGATATCTCCACATGTGTGCAAACACAACCTGCAAACACACCTGCAGGGACACACACCACATACACATATGCACTATAGATAATATACAATAATGCTAATATTATATAATGTACAATTTATATAAAGTATAATGGATTACCATAAAACAGTATGTAAAATATACACATTAAGAGAGAGATAGATGGTGTGGCCTGCCAGAGCGTTAGTGACCCAGACTCCAGGTTTTTCACCATAGGTCAGCATAGCACCTTTTGGCGTCTCTGATGCCCTTGAGGATGAAGTTGACTAATGGAGTTAAGCCACTGATGGCCAATCCTGCCCAAAATCATACTCACTTGGGTCATCCTGCCCTTACACTGCGTGACTTTGAGTTAGGTCTATGTAAAGGTGGCATGAACAGTCAGTGGCAGGACTCCTGCTCAGGACTCAGCCTCCTTCTAGGACTCAGCTAGTTGGCTGATGTCTCCAAAAGCATGAGTTCACATCTAGGTCAAACTTGGTCATAACCAAGGTCTTATCCCTAATGCAGCCTCTGTAGATATTGAGCATCTGGTCCTATTCAAAGCATGGCTGATGCAAACATGAGTCTAGAGTGGCCCCAGAACAATAGCACCCCATATCACCTGACACTGATATAAATACAGATTTTCAGGCTCCAGCTCCTCCTCACTGAATCAAAACACCATGGTGCAGGTCCAGACAATGGTGTTGTAACATTCCCTCTAGGGGATTGTGACATGCACTAAAGTTTAGAAACCATGCTTGGTGCATCTCACTCTCTGGAGAATGTGGTATGAGGAGGTGTTCAGTAGGTAGTTTGCTGACCAGCATACCTTGGCTCTGGTCCAGTCTGGTAGCGCCGATGCCTGAGGTCCTCACAGGGCTCTCCAGAGCCCTTAGGAGCCCTTTTCTTTCTGGTAGTAAGGAAACTGAGGTTGGGGCTCTTTAGAAAGAGATGACCTTTGAGGTCCACGCACGTAAGACCTGGATGAAAACCTGACCTGAGTTATTAGCTTGCTAATCCCGCACAGAATCAAGCAGGAAGTGGTGCTAATGCCTGACTTTGACATTGGTCTCCTGACCAGGTACATTAAGAAATAAGTCTTTCTAGACACTTCTACAGGCCAGGTACACAGAAAGCACTCAAGCTTTACAGACTCACCAGTGGCTAGCTATACATTGACCAGTGGGACAGCATTACAGAGAGACCAAACACAGAGATGGACATCTGTGACCCTGCCTCAGGCCTAGGTTGTCTCCTACCTGGTTGTAAGGTTTTAGTGTTCTTTTGAAAAGGGTTCATTGTCCTCCCCTGAGGAGGAAGAGTTTTGCCTGGCTTACAGAGCCTTTATCTCTCTGTTTCTATTCTGATTAGGGATGCTACCTTTGTGGCCTTAATGATTTAGAAACAGTGTGTAGTGACGAGTACCTTCCACATGGATAGAAGGAAGAAGCTAGGCTGAGCCATGAGGCAACAGCCTCTGATGTCTCACTCAGGGCAAGGAGAGCTGCGTAGCCCTGTGACCCTGCACTCTCCAGGCACTTGGGCTTGTCTTTTGACTCACGCTCTGGACTTCAGGCTATCTCTGCTTGGTTGTTTGCTTGGGAATCCTGGAATAACCTGGCATTCCTGGAAGGCTCATCTCCAGACACAAACTTCTACTCAGTCCAGATCTTTTTGCTTTTTTAAGATATTTTGTGTATTTATGGTTCAAATGATATCTCCTCTCCTGGTTACCCCTCTGAAAAAAAAATATCAAAAACAAAAACAAAAACAAACCCTGTTTCCTCTCCCACCCCCTGCTCACCAACCCACCCTCTCCCACTTCCTGGCCCTGGCATTCCCCTACACTGGGGCACAGAACCTTCACAGGACCAAGGGCCTCTCCTCCCATTGATGACCGACTAGACCATCCTCTGCTATACATATGCTGTTGGAGCCATGAGTCCCACCACGTGTGCTCTTTGGTTGATGGTTTAGTCCCTGGGAGTTCTGAGGGTACTAGTTAACTCATATTGTTGTTCATCGTAAGGGGCTGCAAACCCTTCAGCTCCTTGGGTCCTTTCTCTAGCTCCTTGATTGGGGACCATGTGCTCAGTCCAATGGAAGGTTGTGAGTCTCTACTACTGTGTTAGTCAGGCACTGTCAGAGCCTCTCAGGAGAGCTATATCAGGCTCTTGTCAGCCAGCACTTGCTGACATCCACAATAGTGTCTGGGTTTGATGATTGA
>NW_022196904.1:186676140-186676732 GCF_008632895.1 Mastomys coucha
AAGACCCAGAAATGAACCCACATGCCTATGGTCATTTGATCTTTGACAAAGGAGCTAAAACCATCCAGTGGAAAAAAAGACAGTGTTTTCTACAAATGGTGCTGTCTCAACTGGCAGTTAGCATGTAGAAGAATGCAAATTGATTCACTCCTACCTACTTATACAAAGCTCAAGTCTAAGGACCTCCACATAAAACCAGATACACTGAAACTAATAGAAAAGAAAGTGGGGAAGAGCCTGGAACACATAGGCACAGGGAGAAATTTCCTGAACAGAACACCAATAGCTCCAGCTCTAAGATCAAGAATTGACAAATGGGGGGGCTGGCGAGATGGCTCAGTGGGTAAGAGCACTGACTGCTCTTCTGAAGGTCCTGAGTTCAAATCCCAGCAACCACATGGTGGCTCACAACCACCCGCAATGAGATCTGATGCCCTCTTCTGGTGTGTCTGAAGTCAGCTCCAGTGTACTTATGTATAATAATAAATAAATCTTAAAAAAAAAAAGATATCTTATTAAAAAAAAAGAATTGACAAATGGGACCTCATAAAATTACAAAGCTTCTGTAAGGCAAAGGACACTGTTAATAGGA
>NW_022196904.1:186676957-186687481 GCF_008632895.1 Mastomys coucha
CAAATAACCCTATTAAAAAATGGGGTACAGAGCTAAACAAAGAATTCTCAACTGAGGAATACAGAATGTCTAAGAAACACCTAAAGAAATGTTCATCATCCTTAGTCATCAGGGAAATGCAAATTAAAACAACCCTAAGATTCCACCTCACACCAGTCAGAATGGCTAGGATAAAATACTCAGGTGACAGCAGTTGCTGGAGAGGTTGTGGAGAAAGAGGAACACTCCTTCACTGCTGGTGGGATTGCAAGCTGGTACAACCACTCCGTCCAGATCTTAGAGCCACAGACCAAGTTGGTGTGAATGACTTTCCCATTTCCTGAAGTGAAGGTGCACTTTCTCTGCCTTATTGTCTAGTTGAGCCTCTTCCTGTCTCAGACTTAAAGATGGTGAGGGGAAAAACAAACAAACAAACAAACAAAAAAACCTCCTATGCAACGCCATATGCATGCCCACCCTTCCCTCTAAAGTCTGGCCTTTATAAAGTTCCACGCCATTCAATGGCAGCTTTCTGAGCCAATTGCTCTTTTTCCCCTCTTCAGTCCATTGCCTAACAATCTCTTGTTTAACCTTTCGCCAGATTCTCTACTTGTCAGAGGTGACTCTGAGTGAGCAGGTAACGTCTACCTTTGCACCTCTATCGAAACAGGTGCAAAGGTTCCAGAGGAGCTGGCAGGACACTCAGAACAAGATCCAGTGGCTTCAGGTGTGCCTAGCGCTGAGCGTGGAAAGGCAGAGGCAGCTGAATGTGGTGCTGAACCAACAGCTAGCTGCAAGAGGAGCCATTCCTCAACCCAGCCACTGTGACCATTCTCGAGAGGTGAGCTACCTTCTCTGGCCTATGAGATGGTGGGACTAGAGAGATATGGGGGAGAAGGTGGGTGTGTATTCATCTTCAACCTGACTAAAGCTCTTTCATAACGGGTGATAATCTCATCCGATTTGTGTGGGAGGCAAAAAGACATCAATTTGAAAGGGAAACATTTGAGCCACTAGGATCTTAGAAGAGAAAAATAAAAAGAATTGGAAAAGAGTGTGAATCCCACTGTTTAAAGGGCGTAATGCCTTTTTTTTTTTTTTTAAAGGGGTAAAGATGGAGCAAGGATGTAGGTTTCCTTCATCTTCCATTCAGAAATTCTTAGAAGAGCCACTTAACAGTTGCTGATGACCAAGAAGGGGAAGGAGTTCTGTTGTGACACTATCAGGGTCTGGAAAGCATTCTAAGGCAGGGCATGTGTTGGCACTTGGAGCATCTCCTGTAAGGGAGGTAGTACTAGCCTCCATTTTTGGATGTGTCTCTGAGTTGTTAAGCATGGCTTGGCTTTAGAGCTAGAACATGGTATAGCTATAGCTGACACAGGTTAGTCTGTCTCTATGGTCTGTTCCATAGTATAGAAATCTTGGGCGATATCAGAATTCTCCCCATGTGGGAAATAGTTAGAGTGTCATTATCACGCAGTGGAACTGGATAGAAAGACAACCCAGCAAGATCTCAGAATGACCCAGTCCTTGCTGAAACCGACACTAAGTTCTAGAGATCAATGACATCAAAAACAGCAATAATACTAGTTGGTGTCTTCTAATCCTGCGATGGGAGATGGGATAAGACAGGACTTAGAAGCCAGGGATAGATGTCGCAGGGACTGAGGCTTGGCATCCACTCCCCCACCTAAGGTCCTCCTTTGGGGTGAAGGCAGGGGTGGGTCTCCTGGGAAGCTGAACTCTAAAATTAAACAAAAGCTAGAGGCACTTCTGTCTGTCCTTCCAGGGGGTCAGACCTGCGGGTCTCTGAGATGTGGTACCCTTTTGTTTTCTCTGGTCTTTCCAGTAGGGGTGGGTGGGGAATGGGGTGCTCTCTACAGAAAGAAGCAATCCTAAGGTAGCTAGCTAGCACTCTGGTGAAGAGCCAGCCTTTACCTTGACCTTCCTGCAGATCCTTGGAGGGATCAAGCCTGGGAAGGGGCTACTTGATTCTGACTGGCTGTGAGGTTGCAGTGGGGAGAGAGAGGGGGCAGAACCTGCCATCTCTCTTCCAATTCTGAGGTCTCCCTGTGTCCCTGGGAGAGCCGAACCTCAAAGAGTGATCAAATAAGACAACTGTGAACCCGGGTAATGCTGAGGTGTGAGGGAGGTCACAGAACACATTTCATCCTTAACTTGGCGGGGTGAGATCCAGAGCTGGTGTGTTGGCGGAAAGGGAGCCACGTCAATTGAATGGCTCGCTGCCCCCGTTGTTCCTGGCTTATTTATCTGTTCTGTTGTCTCTGCGAGGTGCGCCTAGCTTTCTGAGGCGGGGAGGTCTGGGGACTGGGGAAAGGAGCTACGCAGAGAAAAGGACAGTCGTGTTGCATCTGACCTAAGGGCGGAGGTCCCTCTAGCTGGACTTTCCTGTCCTGCAAACGCAGCGGGGAACAACGTCACCTCCGTTTCTCTGGCAGTGAACCCAGGGCCACCTCAATTCGTTTTCATTTGGATTTTCGTCTTGGAGGAGAGCTCGTGGGATCAGCGGGAGCAGGTGGACTGTGTTGATGCTAAGGTGGCTCGTGTTTCAGGCCCTGGGGATTGAGGTTAAAGGCTTTGAAACCGGCTAGGGTAGCTTCGGACCTCTGTCTCCTCCTAGTCAAAAGCGCTTCCACTTTCAGTTGTGAAAGAGGAAAAAAAAAAAAAAAAAAAAAAAAAGCCAAACCAGGAAGTGAAGTCCCCAGCACCAGCATGTCAGAAAGCCCGGCTATGGCCTGGCTGGGACAGATCAGGGCAGGGCAGAAGTGGGGCCACTAGCCAGGCTGCCTCCCTGCCTGCATGGACGCTCTGAAGCCACCCTGCCCGCGGAGAAGCCCGGGGTGAGGAAGGGAGGACCGGGGCTCTCCTGCCAGCGAGAAACCGGAGCCAGAAAGCCCCACTCGGAAGCTCCAAGGCGTGCGGCCCTTCCCAGGGTAAGGGATCTGGAGCCGGGTGTGATCCTAGGATGGGGCTCCTGCTCTTGACAGAGGCATCCCGAACGCCTCCTCCCTGCCCACTTCAGGAAGCTGCTTGGAATTTACAGCTCGCCGTGCCTCCACGTGTGTGCGCCATGCTCTCTTTGCCTGGGAGTGGAGGGCTCCTCTGTATCAGGAGGGGTGAGGGGAAGGGAGGAAGAGGACGCAGGGAGAGACTTTCTTTTCTCAGGGGTGGAATACAAGCCGAGACCTTTTTGCGGACCTGAGCACGTGGCGTGGCGCGTAGCTCCCTGGGGTGGGCTGGGGGGTTTAACCTTGATTTTCACTGAGTTTTGACTCCCTCTGATGGTTAAGAGCTGAGGAATCAGTCCAAGGAGTTGGAGAGACAGGCCGAATGAAGCTGGATCTCTTTTCAGAGCTATAAGCACTGGTTGGATCTGAGATGCTCTTGAAGGGTTGTGGAAGCCTACGCCTTGAAAAGGGGCTCCATGGCTGGGCTTTGAAACCTCGTGTGGTATCGCCCCTCCCCCTCCCCCTTGACAGTCTAGTCTGAATGGCAGGGTTGAATCTAAACTTCCTACTTACAGTTGATTGGTGCTTTGTAAGAGGCAGGGTGTAAAATAAAATAAAGCATTGGTCAGGTTTAAAAACTGGAGATAGAAGCAGTAGATTCTGATCCTGCCCTCTGTGTGCACATGGCAGCTATTTCAGGTAATTTTAGAATTCACCTTGGAATAAAATCTTGTGAGCATCACTCATGTGCCTGTCTCTACTGATGAAAGGCATAAAAGCCTAAATAAAGCAATAGCTGTAAATGCAGGCGGTTTGAAAAAAGCAGGTAGCTTAGGCAGGTGAAGTAGCTGGCATATTATTGGTGTTGGAGACACTAGACAAAATTGCAGTTCATATAGCCCAGAGAAGCATATTCAATTTAATTTAAAAAAAAAATACTGTCCAGATAAAACGAGGTTTCAGCCAAGTTATAATGTTACTTTGTCTTTTGAAATTGACTTTCACTCTACCTCTTAGGCAGACAGGGCTGGCCATCTGCCTGTCTCGGCTGTCCAAGTGCTAGGATTATATGCCCCAGTATATGCTAGTTTTTTAGGGCAAGGACACCTTCCACGATATCAGTGTGCCTCTGTGCACCTCAGTGCTACATCACAGTGAGGAAGCAGGTCCTGGGAGGGTGTGCTACAGAAGGACAGAGAACTGCGTCCAGTACCAGCACGTAGTAGATATCGTATTTGAGCAAGACAGTGTTTTGAGGTGGATAGCTTCTCTATGTAAAGGTTAAAAAAATAGTGTCAGAGAGGTAACACCCTACCTCCCCAGGTTCACAAGGCAGGCAGGTTGTCAAGTATACTGGAACTGTAGACAGTCTGATGCTCTCAAAAATAAAATATTTACAGTTTTATTTTTAAAACCCATTCTTCACTCACTTGTAGGGTAAAGTTTTTCTTTGGATAGCCTAAAACTTGAACTTGTAAAAAGATGTTCCCGTGGGACGTTCTGGCTACTAGACTGAGCTCATATGGTCATCCCTATTTGAGATATTTCTGGAACTAGGAATATGAAAATGCTGTTGTCATTGGGGAAGCACTATGCTTGGAATCCTATTGGGGCTTTTATTTTGACTTTCAATAAAACCCTATGGAGTAAATTCTTGGTAGAAAAGTGAGGCTTTGAAAGAAAGACACCCAACACATCATGGATGGTTGGATGTGGAATCTGAACTTGGGCTCACTTCGTTCTGAGAGTGATCTGTTCTTCAACATCTGATGAGTCTCGCTTCATGCGTGGGCCAAAGAATAAGAAACTGGCAGACGTTTACTCTTCTGAAAATCCTCCCAACTCAAATCTGTGAAGACAAAATGTAGACAGACTAGTTGTCAGGGGCTGGGAGGACGGTGGGAGGGGTGGTGACTGCCCCACATGCTCAGGGGTTCCTTTCAGTGTGATGAAATGTTTTGGAATTAAATAGACGAGTCATTGGCATATCGTGGTGAATGTGCTAGAGGGTTCACTTTAGAATGTTTAATTTTTTTTAAAAGGGAGTTCATCTTAAAAAAAGAACTAGAAGGGGAGGAAGTGACTTCTTCCTCCTCCAGGCAGATGAGCTCCCAGGCCCAGGATTAGCAGCATTTTAAAAATCAAGAGTATATTACCTGTTACTCCGCCATATACTCATGCCTAGCAGATGCACTGACTCTTGTCTGGGTGCAGCCAGAGTCTGGCAGCACATGGCAAGCGTGGTGTGACCCCAGAAGTGACCTCAGCCTTCACAGCTCACACCCCATTCTGCGGTCAGCACATCTGGGTCTGTCCTGAAGTTAGACACAGTCTCTCAGTAGCCCTCCCCACTGTCATAGGGCTGGATTTTTCCTAGGTTCTACATTCCTGATATGTGAATAAATAAATGAGATGATAGGGTTTGGATGGTCACCCAGCCTGTGTGCTGCCATCACAGATCTCTCAGTCTGCTTGGGTCATTCTGTTCTACAATGATGATGGGCTTTGCGAGTGGCTTGTGGGAGACGAGGGGAAGGAGGTGGGGCTGGGTCAGAGATAGCCCTGTGTCTCCTCCAATTACAAGTGCTGTGTTTAAATAGCAACAAGGACTTGTTATGACATTTGTCTATAAGAGGAACCAAGGTGCTGGTGGTCATATCTTTTGAGATGTCTTCTATAGATTATCTGGTAGGGAGGGGTAAGGGTGTGAAAATGGAGGCGCGTGAAAGAGAAAAGAGAAACTCTTTGTGTTGGTGTGTGCACAGGTAAACATGTTTGCAGGTGTGTGTGTGTAGGTAAGTTTGTACAGGTGTGTGCATAGACAGGTGTGCACATGCACCTGCATGCCGAGGACATCCTCTGGAGTTCTTCCTTAGGTTCTCTCCACCTTCTCTTTGAGATCAGAGGTTCTCATCAGCCTGGATCTCAACAAGGAGACTGAGCAAGCTCCAGCAACCTACTGTTCCCCACCCACCCACATATCACCACACCTGCCTTTTGTTTTTTTCAGACCTGGGTTCTGAGAATCTCTCTTAGGTCCTCAGGCTTATACAGCCAAGGCTCTACTGACTGAGCCACGTCGCCAGGACTTGCCTCATGCCCAATAGTGCACTAGGCATGAGAGCATTTTGCTGGGCACAGTTGACCGCAGCAGATTTGAAGTAATGTTGAGTAACTGTCCCTGGGGCCACCCCTCCAGTGAATGATAGACCTGCTGCTCTGAAGTCTAGAGAAGCCATGACCTTGGAGGTTTGCCTCTGCCCAGGAGAGTCCTGGCAGTCAAGCTCGCTGCTGGCACTTAAGATATGCTGATGCTTGACCATTGGTCCAGCCAGGTAGTGTGAGAGCTGACTCTGCAGTGAACCCAAGCAGGAAGGCCTCTTTCACAACCGCTTGCATCATCCACTCATTATCAAGCAGGAGTGATGAGAGCCCTAGCACTTTGTCCATTCTATCTTTTTACAGACCCTCTTATCAAATCTAGGGGACGGGTGATACTGCCTTTGCTTAACTTGTTCTCTCAACATTAACTTGGTCAGCAGGAAGCTGGGGCTGCCCTTTGGGGGGTGTTCCCCTTGACAAGTTTTTCTCTAGGGTGGGGCTACTGGACTCTGATTTGTTTGAATCCGGACAGTAGATCAAGGTCACCTCTATCAGCCCTCCGCAGGTGGGGTTTGTCACTTCCTGCCATCACCCGGTGTGTGGCTCCGCAAATATCCTAAGGGACTGAGTTAATAGGCTGTTAGCATTTGAGTCAACAATGGTTGTCTTATTAAATACCACTTGGCTCAACTGGCCAAGGCCTGTCACCACCCGTACGCTGAGTGACTGTGTCTGTCTAGTGGTGCGGTGGTGGCCAAGAGCACCCAACACCATGCCACCCACCACCTTCCCGGAGCCTTTATCTCTATTCTCTTAATCCATCTCCATTAGAGGTACCATTTCCCAGGAGGCAGTGGGAGTGAGAGGATGAGGAGAGAGAGTTATGGGTGAAGGTGGGCATTAATGCATTAGACGCATGCAGGATGCCATTGTTATGTATGATCCAGGCTATTCAGAAGAATATCACTTCATTCTCTCTCAGGGAGGGTGCAGCCTCCCCCATCCCTGTCCCTGGCCACCCTGCGCCTGTCTTCTCCTCCCTCCTACTCAGATGCTGAAGTTTACCCAGGAGGGCTGCTGATAAGACACAGATAAGGATTGGGAAAGATGGCACGATGGGTTGGGTGACTGCAAGCCTGGGTGGAAGCAGAGTGTGTGGAAGTCTATCTGTCCGTGAGCTTCTCAAGGTGGATCGCCATCTGTGATTGCACCTGAGAGAGACTGTTAACAGCCAAGCCACGGGATCAAGGATCACACGTCTGAGAGGCTGTAGTGACCCAAGGGGCTGGCTGATCTACAGGGCCTGCTCTTTCTCATCCTTGGATAACCCCTCCACAACTGTTCTGCTTGGTTTTTCTTTGTTTTTGTTTGTTTTTCCATGTTGGAAAGACCTGTAATGCTGTAGAGGGCAGGAGTTATATATTCTACTGTCACTCAACATAGGACACACTAGAGGACAAACAGACCATGGCTCTCAGCCATGTCTTTCTCTGGTTATTTTATGTCTTGTTGGGGTCTTCTGATTTTATTTAATCTTGACGTTTTGCTTTGGTTTTTGAGATAGGTCGTCACGTACCCCAGGCTGGCCCCAAGCTCATTGTGTAACAGAGAATGTCCTTGGATTTGACCTTCAGATCCTTCTACCTCTACCTCCAGAATGCTGGTGTGACAGGGTATACTGCTACCCTGTTCTCCTTGGTGTTGGGGAATCAAACCCAGGGCTTTCTGCATGCTGACGCAGCACACAGCCAACTAGCTACATCCCCAGCTTCTCTCACCAAGTGAACACAGAAATACAGGTGCCACGGGCAAATAAACATACATGTCACTACTCATCCTTTTGGCTACCCACAAGAGCCAGCATTTGGACACACCCCAACAGAGCACATTATCTCCCTGGGAAAATGGCTTCATCTTCAGGTAGCTGAAGAATTCCAAGTATAGTTTCTCTGTGTTGTGTGTTCTAGCCACCTGGTCCTCGTGGGTTTGAATAGTGGAGAGCATGCCTGATGCTTGGGACTCATTCCTGTTGGGCAGCCGTTGCCTTTCACCTCTCAGGAAGGATCCAGCAGACTCCAGGCTAGGCATACATTGTGTTCCTTTTGAGACTAACTCTACAGTGAGTGTTCTTCAACAGACTCCTCCCTCTGGCTGCTCTTCCCAGAGCATGTGTTGAGTGTGAGCAAACGCAAGGGGTGGCACAGTCTCAGTGGGGTCCCACTCTGCCTTGGGGTCTGTGCTGGGTGTAGTGGGCTCTAAAGGCTAGGATGGTCTCACAGCGCATCACAGCGATGGGCCCTGAGTTACAGGAGCCTTGCTGAGAACCAACCAGGAAGAAGTTGTCACAACTCCCTGGGTTCCTGGACCCATCGCTTTTCCCATCCGGTTAAGCTCTAGATCTTTGTGACAGCTCTTATGGCTTATTTACGATGTGCTTTCATCCGGGAAGTGTTCTCCATCTTCAAGCCATGGTGCACACCCTAGCAGTTGTGCTGAAGAGGGAGTGGGAGGTGGGAGGTTGTTCTTGGTCCTTGTTCTTGCTCCCCTCCACTTTAATCATTTAAACAATCGAGGTGGATCTTTCTGTGAGTTTTTAATAGGACTTCCTTTTTATGATGTTGTTGTCCTCTTCTGCTTGAAGATCTTCGTGACAAGTTCAAGATGCCATTTTCCTGACTGCTGGAGGACATTGGTGTGTGTGTGTGTGTGTGTGTGTGTGTGTGTGTTTCAGAACACCTAGGAGCAAGTCTCTGATTACGTGGCTAACCTGAAGTGGTGCCCTAAAAGCCTGGGTGCTGCTTAGTGGCTGGGACATTAACCACTAGCTCATATGTCAGAATCTCCCAGCTACTCGGAGTAATAGTCATAGCTCCTGTGACTCCACCTTTGTTCTGGATTCTTATCTGCTGGGGAGATGAATGAAAAAGTTGCCATCCCTAGAGCTGCAGTTTCGGGCTGTCCTGCTCAGTGGCTGAGGCATGCTTCACAGACTGGTAAAGGCTCCTGTGGAATGCTGTTTGGGGGAGGGAGAGCCACACTGATGGAAGCAAAGCTGGGAAGCCGAGGTGTCCCCAGGTGTGTTCACAGACACTGTACTGATCTGGGAGTGGAGCATTCTACATCAGCTGCCTGAGTCAGAGGCAGGATAATTGTTGTACGTATTAGTTTGTAGATAAAATACGAGTTTCAGATTGAGCAATCTATACCAGCAAGTATTTCCCTCCCAGCAGGAGCTCTGAAGCTCAGGCATTCCTGTAGAGCCAACCAAGTCCCCTTTGCTCCCTCTGCTTTGTTGCCAGTGTTCTGCCATGCTATAGTGATCTGTGCAGTACTTGGGTTGTCATTGTACTCATCGGTGGACAGCAACCCCACTTAGCTAGGCCCAGTCATCCATGCTTGTAATCCTAGCTCTCAGGAGGCTGAAGTGTAATCGTGAGTTCATGGTAAGACCCTGCCACTATGCCCAACCCCCAGCTATACACACAGAACACCAATCCCATGAAGTGAGGACTTCACAACTGTACCTTCGGTATTAGTAATAATTACCTGATCTGTTGTCGGGTCCTTTAACAGCCTTTGACGGACTGAACCAATACCTAAAACTTTCTGGGAAAACCTCCTTCTAATTTCTCACCTTCTGTCTGTCTTTACTATGAAGAGCACCCCTTCAGAAGCACCAGCACCTCTGTGTCCATCACTGCTGTCCATGTGCACTTTCTATTGATCCTGCAGTAGATCCTGGAGCTGCCTTCATATCAATACATTTGAACCTGTTTGCCTACGAAGACTTCCATTGTATGGAAGTGCTGGTGTTTACTTACCAACCTAAATAAGTAAACTTTCCTGGACCTTTATATTTGAAACAATCCTTTGGCTTTAATGATGTTAAATGATGTTAGTATCTAAGACTGGATGGGTATAGCTCTCACACTGTACACATACAGTTTTTAGTCTTTATGTCACAGCAACCGCTTGATTAGGGAGATGCTATTGCCATTTTATAGACAAGAAGCCACCCAGGGGATAAGTTACCTCCCCTGGGTAGGAGAAGACAGCACATCAGGGATTAAACTCATGGGCTGAATCGCCCAAATCCTTTAGGCTATACATCCATGCCATGTTTATAATGCCTTCTGCTGAGCTGATATTTTTCTACTAAATAAATCGATGGTAGAATCACTAGGGCAAAAGGCAAACATTTAAATTGTGGCAGAGGGCAACTACCCCTCTTAAGAGGTTGCCTCAAATTTACATTCTGCATTTAACACTGCTTTTGGGTTCTTTTGTTTCTGCTGGTTTAATGGGAGGGAGACAAACAGGTGTGTGTGTGTGTGTGTGTGTGTGTGTGTGTGTGTGTGTGTGTGTGTATTTTGAAAAGCCTAACCACCACTGAATGTCTCCCTCCCAGCTTCAGGACTCTGTTTGGCACACACATGGTCATGATGGCACCCAACCAAAGTTCAGTGTCTTGCCC
>NW_022196904.1:186687751-186698728 GCF_008632895.1 Mastomys coucha
CAGAAATCTGCCTGTCTCTGCCTCCCAAGTGCTGGGATTAAAGGTGTGTGCCACCACCGCCCAGCAAGGCATGCACTTTTAAAAGTTTTATGTAATTGAGTTTGTCATTGTTTCCATTTCTGGATTTTAGTTTATGTGTCCTTATTGAGTCTTCTCTACCAGTGCTTTAATCCATGTCTCTATAATATCTCTCCTACATATTTATGCTTTTCATTTTGTTATATTTGAAGGCATTGTTCCATCTCCAACTTCCTTTATGGGAGTAAGTCAGTAATCAGCTTTCTCTATTCTTTCTGAGTGGATAGCCCATTAGTCCAGTGTATTTATTATAAGTAAAGAAAACGTATTTTGACCTTAAATACTATTCAGTATATGTTTACAACACCTACTAAGTGTATTTTGTGATTATTTTAGTATACTCAGTAACAACTAGAAAACGTTCATTGCTCATTGTTTATATTTCAGATGTAAAAGTATGCGCCCTATCCCTTTTTTTTTTTTTCAGAACTCTTTGGACTCTGTGAATTTCACTTGTCTGGATGTTTTTATAAATAGTTTTCAGGTGACCAGGCAAAGCGCATTGGTATCAGAGTCATGGCAGATATATAGACTTAAGGAGACAGATCTCAACTACCTCAGGAATGTTTTCCATTCTCAAGCTCTCTTCTCTGACTCAGATCTAAAGTTGTTTCCTTGTTTAAACTTCATTACATTTGTTATTTGTGTGTGCACTCACACACACTATGTGCACAGGGGAGTCATTTCTCTCCTTCCACCATGTGGTTTTCAGGGCTTACTCTCAAGTTGTCAGCCTTGGTAGTAAATGTGCCTTTCCTCTTTGGGCCACAGTACCACCCCTAAACATTTGCATTTACTCCTGTAAATGCTCTATTGTTCATGATGATTCTTTTGAGACAGGGTCTCTCTGTGTAGCCCCAGTAGTCCTGGAACTCGTTCTGTAGACCAGGCTAACCTGGAACTCAGAGATCCACCTGCCTCTGCCTCCCAAGTGCTGGATTTAAAGGTGTTCACTACCACCTCCTGGCATTTTCCATGGATTTTAAATTAGTTATTTGTATGAAATGTGGGAGTCTTTGGCTCCCTGGTGTGCTGAGTTTGTCTGGCCACCTTATTGGACTGTGCCACAATTAGAAAAGTAAACGGAACTCATGGACTCTATTTTCCTACGAGATGTTTTGCTGTTGACTTGCCTCTCCGCTTCTGCTCGGTTTGAGATAGGAAGTCACTATGCTGCCCAGGCTGCTCTCCAGTACTCTTCCTGTTCTGTCTCATGAGCATACACCATCAAGTTTTGTCTTGTTTTTAGTGAAAAATGATGCCATGCACTGTGTGTGATATGTGTGAATACATGTTCACATATTTGCATGTGCTATAGTGCACACTCAGACTCATGTAAAGGCCAACAGCAAGTGTCTTCTACTGCTGTCCTATCTATCTACCTACCTATCTGTCTATCTATCTGTCTATATATCTATCTATCTATCTATCTATCTATCTATCTATCTATCTATCTATCTATCTATCTGAGGCACGTTCCTCACTGAAACTGAACCTTATTGATTCAGCTAGACTGTGGTCAGTCAAATCCCCAGAATCCTCCTGTCTCTGCTTCTCACAGTCACATGCAATTTTCCCTTTCCTTTGAGATATCTCTTAGTTGCCTGGAAATGGAAGTCAACTTCATTCACATTAATGAAGAGGCTATTGCATCCTTGTAGGCACACTCATGGTACCATTGGCTCGCAGTGCCCTTTTGTCCTTTAGCCATTGCTTTCTCTGGAAATAGAGACTCTGGTTGAGAACTGAGAAGGTGGCCCTTCTGAGTTGAAGGGAAATAACAATAGAGGCTGAATTAGAAATAGGAAGCCCAGGTCAGAACTTTGTTACTCAGCATCCTAATGACCCCTTTGGAGTCATGGGGAGTTATAAGGCACGTGACATAGTATCTAGGAGATAAAATAACCAGACCACAGTATGGACTGATGTGTTAACTAACTGGGTATGAGAACTCAGGGGGCTCTGGTCTCCATTTTAATGAGCTTTCACTCACCACTGGATAAGTCCATACATGCAACAAGAGAACAGAGAAAGCAATTAAATCTAGATGAAGCTGGTCACTTTCTGGAATGCAAGATTTTTAAGTTTATAGTCCCAAATGTCATTTTTGGTTTTATTTATCATTTATTATATTGCAAATATTATAAATACAAATATTTATATATCATTATTGTATGGTAATAATTAGTTCTCCAGGCATAGAAAAGGAAACTAGCTAGCTTGCTCTTCCTTCTACAGTTCTAAGACTCTAGATTGTCAGCTAGATTTTGTGCAGATAGTAACCCACAGACCACTCCTTTCTAGTTCCTCTGAGCCTGGAAGGAGAGACTCAGTGTAACTGGTTTGTGTGTGTATTTTAAAGACACCCTTTCTACCAGCTTCATACTCTAACTCATTATTTTACCAAAATATTGATGTGAGAGGATTCTTCTTAAGGTTGGCTGGAATGAAATGTGTGTGTGTATATATGTGTGTGTTTGTGTGCGTGTGTTGTATGTGTGCATGTGGAAGCCAGAAGACAACCTCGGGTGTCATTGCTCAAGTACCATATACCTTGCTTCTTATTTTGTTTTACTCTTTTCCATTAGAAAGAAGAGTTGGAGTGCAGATTTTGAGTACTAGAGTTAGGGAAAAGACTCAGATGAAAAACACCAAAAACATGGGTGTGGGATTCTCATCGGGGGGAGAATAGCATTTTTGTTTGGTCTGTTCTTTCTGTCTATCTGTCTATCTATCAGTCGGTATGTCTGTCTGTCTATCTATCATCTACCAATCATCTCTTTATTTATTTTTGAGACATAACCTCTCACTGACCTGAAACTCTAAGTAGACTGGGCTGGCTTGCCCTTGAAGCGCGGTGCTCCACCTGTCTCTGCTTCTGTCTCTTTAGCACTGGGGTTGTGAGCATGCCCAGCCATACCTAGCTTTTTTATTTTAGATTTTACTGTAGCTCCAGTGTTCCTGCTTGTGCAGCAGGTGCTTCTTCGCCAGCTCGGCAGCTATCTCTCCAACCCAGTTTGGTGGTGGTGTTTGTTCCTAAAAACAAAACAAACCAAAGCCAGTGGCTCACTATATAGCCTAGGCTAGTCTCGAATTTGTAATGTTTACTAAATGCTTAGATTATCACAGGTGTGTGCCATGGTGTCTGGTACATGACCAGAGTGACTTTTTGGTGTCTAAGATTTGAAACTATTTAGAATAGGTTATCCTAAACTGGAAGAGTAGTTAGTTAGTTTAGAGTTTACTACAGGTTTGACATGGTATAGATACTGTAGAACCAGCAAGAAACAAAATAAAAGCCTCTGTTCCTATCAGGAGATTAGCCCAGAAGGGGCAGTGGATTACAGGGGCTGGGCCTGTCTCAGATGATGACTAGCATTAACAGAGAGAGTGGTTTGTGAGGAGAAAGCAACATTCAAGAGGGCAAGCTGGGGTGGTTGTGAGCAGAGCACGGGCCTGTTGGGCCTGGGAAGAGCTACAGGCAATGAGATGAGGAGGTACACAGGCTCAAGATGAGACCCAACTGAAAGGTGAGGTTCTGAACAGAACAGAGGTGAAACAAATACAATCGTTAAACAATCAGGTTAGAATTATGATCTTATCTATGTGGATGTGTGTTTGTCTGTGTGAGTGAATGCTACCTGTGTGCAATGTGTGCAGGTGCCTGCAGAGGCCCGAAGAGAGCTACAGATCCTTGACGCTGGACTCACAGGTGGTTTTGAGCCCTCCAAAACACTGTAGGTGCAAGGAAGAAACTCAAGCCACCCACAAGGTCAGATCATGTTCTGAACCACTGAGCCACAGGCAGAGCATGCTCTTAACTATTGAGCCATCTCTCCAGACTCCAAAAATACAATCTATTATTCATTTAATTTCAAAAATTATTTTGTAATGCTAGTAATCCAACCCAGACCTCTGCACACAAATATATTTCACAGGATAGAGATTTAGCAAGGGGGAAAAAGTTAACCAATAGAGTTAACCCAAAAGATTCACAATAGCCAACAACCTGCTGCTTGACTGATGCTATAGAGAGGGTCCCTCAAGATCTTCTTCATTCAGATAAAATTAAACTTAATGAATAAATGTTGCCCTGAATCCACAGAGGGGCAAAATCCAAGCAACAATGGTCCAGGGAGCTTGTAAGGAGGTCTGCAGGCAGGAGTTGTGTTTCAGTAACATCCCAGGTATGAACACTTTAGAAGGTAGGAAATGGATGGCTTTGCCTATGGCTGTGCAGCCATACACAGGCAGTGAGACACAGCCATGCTGGGATATAGCTAGAGACATGTTGCTGCCACCAGGTCCAAAAGTAGAGGAAGCTGTCCAGTTGGGATGTCCTCGGGTATAATGTGGTCCCCTCTCTGTGTTGTAGGTGGTCTGGACTGAATCTCCTAGACACAGCAGGACATACCTCTTCTTCTTCCTCTTCTTCCTCTTCCTCTTCCTCTTCTTCCTTTTCCTCTTCTTCCTCTTCCTCTTCTTCTTCTCTCCTCCTCCTCCTCCTTCTTCTTTTTTGTTACCATGATTGCAATTCTCTCTTGCACATATTTTCCCCAGAGGTGTGACATTAATATAAAGAACAGATGCGTCCATGCCAGTGCTCACAGGGGATTCCAGAGGGGACTGGATCACAAGTGCACGCACTGGACCCAGGATAAGAGGAGTGGTGGCTTCCCCGGTTTATCTGAGCATGTCTGGGGCTGTTTGTAGATTCTAAATGCTAGAATGGTAACCTTGGCATCACATCCAGGGAGGTTTCAACCAAAGTGTGCATATATGAGTGTGTGCATGTGAGTGTTCAGATACACATGGGAGAGTGCATACACACAGGTGTGCACAGTTTCTCAGGACACAGCCACCTTATTTTTTGAGGCAGGTTCTGTGCTAGGACCTAAAGCTTGGTGATGAGGGTAGCCTGGGTGGGAAGTGAGCTCCAGGGGCCTGCCTAACTCTGCCTCTCTAGTGTTAGGATTGTAAATATGTGCCACCACAACCCAACTTTTACATGGGTTCGGGGGATGGAATGCATGTTGGTATAGCAAGAACATGACTGACTTCGCATGCTCCTGGATAGCACACATGAAAACGGCTAACACTGCTGGGTGTTTTGTTACAATTTTGAAACAACATAAGGGCGGCAGGGAAAAGCCACCCGAAATGACTGAATCTTCTTGAGTTGGGAATTCAGCCAGTAAGGAAACCATTTCTGCTGTCAGATATACAGACCTTTCAGTACCTTCAGCTCACCAAATCCCTTGCCAGCATATCCAAGGTCCTTTTATTCTCTTCAAATGTGTAAATATGGCCAGTGTTTGTAGTGCCATAGACAGACTCACTCTCTTTGTAGGCAATATGATCAAAGTATGTCTGGAAGGACTAACCAAATACAGGCAGACTGTGGTTCACATTGCAGTAGCTGTTTCTTATTAATTCCTTTTAAAGCTTCCTCCTCACTGAAACTGAGGGGTTTGGTTTTTGTTTTTTATGTTATCTAGTGCTCTTGATTATCTGAGGAGGAAAAATTTGACAACCTAGTGATTCTGGGCCCATGTGACTATGTGGTAACAATTCACTGTGATTGACAGCATTTGCCCTTCTTGAGCCTAGTCAAGGATGTCCAGTCTCCTTTCTCCCAGAAGGTTATCTCCCAGGCCATTCACCCTCCCACCCCTTACACTCCTACCACGCTCATCTCCACTGAACAGAAACTTCATCTTCAGACCCTGCCCTGAAAACAGAGTTTGTAAATCTCTCACTTAAGGTCAGCTTGCCCTCTAGAGGAGATGGCAACATTCTTGGAGCCTCAGATCTGTTCCCACTGTTGAAAGATGTCGGGTAAGGATCTGTTTATTTGCAGGTGAGCTTGGGACAAAGGGAGAACCCCAGGTGATAAAATGCAGCTTGGCTAACAGCCTGCCCCAACCCAGGGGAGGACTGAGAGGCAGGTAGGGACAAGTACTAACTAGATTTCTAACTGGCTCTGCTACTTGCTGCCAAAGCCACAGTTTCCCTGGGGCCATCTCCCTTTCATTCTGGGTGAAAATGGTGACCTACCTGGCTGCTCTTACTCGCTTTGGCTCCTGGAGTCCGTCATGGCTGGACAAGCCCAGGTATAGCTGGATTCCCAAACCCCAGCTGTCAGAACCCTGCCAGGGACTCAGGATTGCTCCCTAATGTTTCACACCCCAGCTTGGGCAATCCCTGGCTCCTGTTTGTCTTTTACTTTCTACCCCTGGGTTCAATGTAGAAAGCATGGTGTTTCAGAGCTGATGTCTCAGCCTCTGGAGTTTAGTTTTCCTCCATAAAATGGAAAGTAACACCCTATAGTTAGGCAAGGGACTGACCATGAGAACAGGAACCTGGAATTCTTTCTTGACCCCTCACCCCCCCCCCCCCAAAAAAAACCCAACTCCTCCCTGACATATTAAGGCTATTTTGGACTAGAATGAAGAATTGCCTTCATTGAAGAAGGTTCCAGATGTCTAACACAAAACTCTAAGCATAGCTAAGATCCTGATCTGACAAAGTTTTGTATTGGGCTTGTCTTGCCCCTCTGATTTTGAGTAGGATCAATTGATCTGGACTCTGAGATGCTGCTCTGCTGTGTGTTGCGGTCAAGTTTGAAGAATGCAGATCTGGGACTTCATTTGCTGTGATCTGTAAGGCCCCGGATATTTGGTTCCTGAGTCCTGAGCTGAGAAACAATAAGAAAACGACTAGGTGTATGATAGCTCTTCCTAGAGAAGGAACGGAAACCAGGGTGTAGACTTGGAAAAGTCAGTGCCCAGCCACCCTCAAAAGCTTCAGAATGTTGGTATCCACCTCTGCTCAGGGCTGGGCACAATCGGTACTTATCAGCTTCTATTAGCCTATCCAAGTCTGAAACTTATGAAAGGACGGACAGAAAGGCTGGCTCACTTATGGGTTGGCTGAAATGCTATAAAAAGCTATGTGAGAGGAAGCTTGGCTCTCCACTTCCTTCAAGAGCCTTTCCTGGCCCAAATCCTATTTGTTCATCGTGTTGAGTACATTCTTGACAGCCTTTGCCTGCACCTCCAATGTTGATCTCAGGAGAAATGGTTCCCTGGGGCTTCTGAGATGGGGATGTGGGATACAGGAGCTTGTATTGTAGTCACTCTTAGTTACCCTCTTGGTGCTTCAGAACAGAGAGTAACAAGCAGAGCCTATCTGGCCAGCAGGAAATGTCTTTCCTGCAGGATGATTGCTTTGTGAAAGCTGTGACGTCACCTCTGTAGAGATCCCTGTTTAGTTTATGCCGGGGGAGCCCAGGCGAAAGAGCTGGACTCTGTCTGAGCAGAGGAAGCTGTGTGCACACTCTCTCCTACTTTGCTAGGTGGCAAGGTAGCCTTCTGGGTACTGTGGGCCATAAACAAAGAGGCAGTTGGTTCTCACAATTGGGAAATGATTAACTTGTCTTTTTTGATCCCTTCTGCCTTGAGTGAGGACGGTCAAGTGTCTGGGGTAGAGGCTGCTTCCATTATTTTCGACATTGCCAAGGTAAACAGTGCAAGAAATTCTAGAGAGGCCAAGCTCTGTTCAGAGAGCACATGAGAGAGGGAGAGAGAGAGAAAGAGAGAGAGAGAGAGGGGAGAGAGAGAGAACATGTGTGCACCTCTATAAACAGAGTAAAACAGAAAAATACACTCACTTCCTCTAACTTTTTCTTTGTTTTTCTTTTTTTTTAAGGTCTGAATTTCCTGTTGGTATTCACAAAGATGCTTTTTATTTTTAACTTCTTGTTTTCCCCACTTCCGACTCCGGCCCTGATCTGCCTCCTGACATTTGGAACGGCCATCTTCCTGTGGCTGATCAACAGGCCTCAGCCAGTCTCACCTCTCATTGACTTGGACAACCAGTCTGTGGGGATTGAGGTAATGGCCTTCAGTCTGTCAGCCTTGACTAAACACAAACTGCACTTCAAAACCTGCTGGGGGCGGGGGGCAACGTATGAAGGGAAAGAACTGGCAAAGTGAATCTTCAATCTGCAAATGTCTTTTTCTAGCAAATTTCCCCCGGAAACAAAATAAAACCAATAATATAGGGTGGTGGTCTAGATCACAGGTTGCTAACTACTCCCCTTTCTATGCAGATGTAAACTAAGGATAGAGTTTCAAATCTTTAACCAGGTAAATTGTTTATAAAGGGCAGTTTATATTTGTTCCATGAAGCCTAAAATACTATCTAGACATTCAGAGAGAGATTTTGCTAGGAGACCAGCTTCATGGAAACACCCAGTGTCTGAGAACGGCAGAGAAGCTGCTTTCTTGGGTTCTGAGTTTCAGTTAGTATTCATCAGCACTGGTGGACGTTGAACCAGGCGCATTCCTCTGGCTTTCAGCAAGATGCTCAGCTTCCTCCTGACCTCTGAGATAAAGTCTGAAGAATGCCTTCCCTGCCTTTCCCTCCCTCGGCCTCCACAAGTGGCAAGCACAGTCTACTTCCCTCCAGTTTCCTCTTCAGAGAAGAGAGCATCCTTGTCTGGGGCCAGCCGAGCCCTCCTACTCTTCGCACAACCTCCCTCACCAGCTCCACGTATAAGCCACCAGCCTTCAGCCTTCCTCTCAACCGACTGACACTTGCATCTTGACCCCTCCACCTTCCACATTCCCTTCACCGATGCCTCATCCTATCCTAGGGAAGCCATCCTCAGTCATCTAGGCTCCTCCCCCTCTGCTTCTATCAGTTCCTTCCACTAAAGGAACTTTTGATTCCCCTAAAGCAAGGGACGCTCTGTAAGGAGCAGGCAGTGAATTGTGGAGGTTTTATGGGCCACATGCCCCTGGAGCTGGCCTCCACTTAGTGCTGTTAGAGAGTGAAAGCACCAATGACCTGTCAATAAATGATCAGAACAGTGCTAATAGAACTTTATTCATAAAAGGCAGCAGGTCAGCTCATAGTTAACCGCCAACTCTTGATTCTACATAACTCATGGCTGGGAAGACATCTCGTTTTGCTAGTGAACTGGTCGGTGTGTTAAGATGCTTGCTCTGCGGGCTGGAGACCCGAGCTCAGTCCCCAGAAGCCGTGGGAAGATGGAAGGAGAGACCAGCCTCTCACAGCTGTCCTCTGCCTCCCATGAATGTGCCGTGGGATGCACACCTAACACATCATTCCGACACAATAAATTACTTTAATTTAAAAAACGTCTGTAAAGGCATGACACCCAGTTCTGACATCAGTGAAGTTCAAGTGTGACAAGCTCTCTGGTTATGAGTTATAGTTCTCTCTTCACATACTCAGGAGTAGACACACATACACGTAGACATGTACACAGACATTTGCACACATCTACCTGCATGAG
Source organism: Mastomys coucha (assembly GCF_008632895.1). Taxonomy (NCBI): domain Eukaryota; kingdom Metazoa; phylum Chordata; class Mammalia; order Rodentia; family Muridae; genus Mastomys; species Mastomys coucha. The sequence continues at coordinate 186,697,155 of NW_022196904.1, forward strand.
TTTGTACATGTAAATTATAACATGACCATACCACAACTTTAGGTTTAAGACATTGACTGGGGGCTGCTGAGTTAGCTCAGTGGGTAAAGGTGCTTGCTCAATCCCTTGGGGCCTGAATAAAAGAGAGAGAGACATAAAAAGGAGGAAGCTGAGAGCAGAAGCTGGAGACTGCCTTTCCTTGGGGGAGGCGAGGGAGATGAGAGGCCTCGGAAAGGGGATCTGGTCAAGCAGGCCAGAGCGAGAGTGTCCAGGCAGGAGCCTTGGAGCTGAAGAAAGACTCATGGGGAGGAATTGTTAGAGTGTGTGGAGGGGAGGAGTGGCTGAGAAGGTGGAGTCTAGAATTTGGGGTGAAATCTGATGGACGGACGGCAGGAAGGAGCCAGCAGAAACAAAAGATCCATACATACCTTCGAACAGTCAAATTAGCACCTTGGTTCAGAGGCCAAGTTCCTTGGAAGGGAACTCCTATATAACAAATCCTGGGTTCCAGCACCAGACAATGAAAAAAGGAATAAAAGGGGGGAGGCATTACTGCTTCCTAGTCCTGGAGGAGGAGAAGGTTTATTGTAGACAGCAGGGAGAACCTAGCCAGAGGCAAGGACATCTTGGAGAGTCCAGAGGAAAAATGACCCAGAGCTGGGCCACGTGAGGAGGCAGGGAGGGGAGAGGAAGAGCTAGACCAAGAGGCCAGGAGGGAGGGCATGGATGAACATGATCCGGTAACCAAAATGGCTGCGTTATATAGGGAAGGGCAGCTAGAAGAGCAACCCAGCTCCCGGGCTGGAGTTTAGGTTAGGGGGCAGGGCATGCCAGCCAAACCCCCGTAACTGGAAGGGACTGAGGGATGCTGGGAGAACATGGCTGCCAGGTCTGCTTTGATATGGTAGATATCAGCCATTTGTCCCAGGTTTCAGACCTACCTCCAGGTTGCCTTCTGAACTCCACACACGTGCTGTGACACACGTACCGACACACACACACATGCATGCAATAAGTAAATAAGAACTTTGATTTTTTTAAATGGAGCATGGAAGAAGGGGTGCTGTGCTCTGCCTTCCCCGAGGGAGGGAGGGAGCTGCCACCTGTTAGGCGCAGCTGTGTGCCTGGGAATTCGGAAGACTGAGTGAAGCAGCCACTGGCAGTTCCCCACAAACCACTGGATGGTTCTTCTCTCACTCTCCTGTGGATTCAGGGCCCAGGGAAATTCCATTTCGTCCAACTCCAAAAGGTAGTCCTGGAATCTAGGAGACAAAGGCTAGCATTCCTCAGGAACTAGTGAAGCCAGTTTCCCTGAACAAAGGAGCCACTCACCCTTATCTCTGGCTGCAGCATACTTATTAGCACCTATTAGCATACCAAAGCCCAAGCAAGGCCTCCAGGTTGCCTCATGGGTGTTTTACACACATTCCAGACCGAGTGCTGCACACTAGGGTCCTAGCGCCTCTTACTCTAGACATCCTCTGCTCCTGGGCTTCCTTCCTGCCACTTCCAATCAGTAGAAGCTTTTTGTTTTGTTTTGGTTTGGTTTTTGGTTTTTGGTTTTTGGTTTTTGTTTTTTTTTGTTTTTTTTTTTG
>NW_022196904.1:186698854-186702127 GCF_008632895.1 Mastomys coucha
ACTCTGTAGGCCAGGCTGGCCTCGAACTCAGAAATCCGCCTACCTCTGCCTCCCAAGTGCTGGGATTAGAGGCGTGCGCCACCTCTGCCCTGCAGAACCTTATTTTTATAGGCTCTCTCTGTCTGTCTGTCTCTCTCTCTCTCCAGGTGCCTCCCTCCCTGCTCCTGCTCTGCCGAGGTCTAGTCTGATGGCCAAGGTCTAGTCTGATGGCCAAGGTCTAGTCTGATGGCCACGGTCTAGTTTGATGGCCGAGGTCTAGTCTGATGGCCACGGTCTAGTTTGATGGCCGAGGTCTAGTCTGATGGCCAAGGTCTAGTCTGATGGCCAAGGTCTAGTCTGATGGCCAAGGTCTAGTCTGATGGCCACGGTCTAGTTTGATGGCCATGGTCATCTATTTGTCTCTCTGCTCGGGATACTTCCAGATGCCTCTGGATGTTCTCTCTCTCTCTCTCTCTCTCTCTCTCTCTCTCTGTCTCTCTCTCTCTCTCTCTCATCTACAATTAAAAACAAAACAAAACAAAACAAAAACAAAAAACCCTTCCCCTTAACAAGATGATGGAGAAGTCATGTCCTCAGTTTATATAGAGTCTGAGCTAAAAACAACAACAACAAAAAGACATGAAAGGAGGAATTAGGGAAATATGTGGGAATAGGAAAAGCCAGAGAGGGTAAGGGGATGGGTGTGGTCAGATGAAGTTGCATGCATGCATGGAAGTTTCAATGAACAAACTTAATTTTAAAAGTTGACTGAGGAAGATAATGTCTCGGCGATTTCAGAAGTCAGCAGTAATGATATCTGAAGCCCATAAAAGTTTTGGAGAGAGTGGAGAGAAGCTCACACTGGGTCTTGTGTTGTAGGGAGGAGCACGAAGGGGCGCTTTCCAGAAGAACAATGACCTGATGCTTTATTACTTCTCAGACGTCAAGACGTTGTATGAAAATTTCCAAAGAGGACTTGCTGTGTCTGGTAAGCCTGGTCACTTGGCCTTGTCTAAAAGAAACCCCAGCTGGCTTTGATTCATCCTGGTCCTCCCTAACTGTCTTCTAAACCCACAAAGCCACAGGGTCCAGCAGAGGCATAAAGCATCATGTTGGAGTGAGGGTTGCTGGGAAGAGCGCAGAACACAGCTTGTCCACATCAGGTTTCAGTGCTTGCTGCTCTCTTAAATCTTCTCTCAACACAAGAAGAAACTGCCTGCCCAGTTGAACCTGTATTGTGTAGGCAGGTGTTTTGACAGCTTGATACACATTACATTTATTTACAGAACATTTAATATATTTTTTGATAATATATTTCTTTGCAGTAAATACATATAAACAACCTGAGTCAGGATTAACAGTGGAAACTTAAGAGAAGTTCTAAGTTCTAGCTTGACTTCTGCATCAAGCCAGATGCCAGGTCATGCTGTTATGGTTAATAGCACAAAGAGCAGCCATCTGTGGGCCTCTAGAAAACAAAACAAAACACCAAATAAGCTTTGTTAAGTTCCTTTGGAACAAATGAAGTTTTGAAGCTTTAATGGGTCATACTGTTGAGCCCATTGCTAGATGCCCATGTCTCCTTTCCTAAGGGCTTGGCTTGCTGCTCTCTCTGTACCTTTTATCTCTGGAGCCGCACTCTGCCTGGTGTCAGTTTGCCTGTGTGGAGATTATCTCTTCCACCCTTTCAATGTATCATCCGGCCCTCAAGAAAAACTAATGCTGCAGCAGCTACACGTTATCTATGCAGCCTACTAGCTAGTTACTGTTTCTCTCCATCTTAAAGATTAAGAAATGGAGACTCAGCCGGGCGGTGGTGACGCAGGCCTTTAATTCCAGCACTTGGGAGGCAGAGGCAGGCTGATTTCTGAGTTTGAGGCCAGCCTGGACAGCCAGGGCTACACAGAGAAACCCTGTTTCGAAAAAAACCAAAAAAAAAAAAAGAAAGAAAGAAAGAAAGAAAGAAAAAAAAGAAGAAGAAAAAAGAAAAGAAGAGAAAAGGAGACTCCAGGGTTCAAGGGCACTCACAAGGTCAAGGAAGTAGAATGGGTTGGTACTTCGGCCTATGCCAGTTAGGATGCAGTTGGATGATTCCGTTAGGTAAATTGGACAATATTTTAACAAAAATAGATATTTCTCATTAGTAAAGATTTTTTTAGCCTTTCCTTTAAAATTAATAGCTTTTTTTTAATTTTCATTGTTGTATATTCATTGTACACGATACTATTAGATCAGGACCCATTTGTACAACTATATAATGTATATTAGCATTTCCACCATTCTCCCTTAAAGTTCAGAGATCAGTTCCTCGCAAACTAAGCCATGTGACCAGCTACACTATTCCCGAACGTTTACCCAATAGAGCCCGAGTCATGTTTTCTCTCAGTGTGGTCCTGGATTCTATAGATATATAAAATCGTGTAAGGAGACGTTTCATCGGATGTCTCCACAAGAGCCTGAGCTTAGCACTTCTGGGGCTAAATCAGCATTTGTTTGAATTCCATGTAGATAACAAAAAGTAAATCAAACATTCCAGGCTTTACTTCTCTGGGGACTTGAGATAGTAGATGGCTGAACCAAAGTTCCTTTGTGGTTTCCGGTCTTTACAAGGTCTTTCAAGCACCTAGACGATATGTTGTTTTTCAACTACAGCCAAGGCATTCTGCATGCTTTGTGTGACTGAGAAGACATTTTGTTTTGGGATCTTTTGAAAAATTTAAATTATAGTTCAAGGGGTAAGGTTCATATGGCCTATGCACACAGGCTATGAACCAGCTTGGCTACTCCCATAGAAGAAGATGGCAGCTCTGATGTCATCTGGGGTTGGATATAGCAACCCATCCTTTTGACTCCCAGACTCATCTGGGAATATTGGTTAAAATCTGTAGTCTCTGATTCAACTTTTTTTTTTTCCCATTGAATCAGAATTCCTGAAAATGAGACCTAATAATTCTTATGATTCTTACAACTTCAAAAGAGGGGCTCTAGGGGTTCAGCATACCTTCAAACTGCTTGGCTGTGGTTGTCCACCTGGTCGTGGCGTCGTTCTCACCTGAACTCTTGGAAGGTAGCCAAGCCTTAGAACCCAAGCAAGGCCTCGTTGAGTAAGTTAAACAAGGTAGGAGGCAGCTTGCAGGCAAAAGCAGATGGCGCATGGAGTTTAATGAGATCCGAGCTGTTGCCCTTTGGGCTAATTATTTGACTTGCTCCTTGGCTAGGGGCCTCTGCTGGCAGTTTTATTAATCAGGATATAATGAGAAGGTGTGAGAGTCCTCCTCCACATCCATGGACTCC
>NW_022196904.1:186702164-186712705 GCF_008632895.1 Mastomys coucha
CCCCCCCCCCCTTATTAGGTGAGCTTCAGGTTGGCCCAGTCCAGTCCTTCATAGTTCTTAGTCCAATGGGGGTGACAACAGTGGGGGAAAAACGGGTTTGTGCTTGCTGGGGCACGTGCATTCAATCAACAGAAGCCGTCCTTAGTGACTAATTGCAGGACAAAGGCTCTCTCTGGAGGGCCCAGAGGATCAGGGGCTGTGGTCAATGGGCAGATCACAACTTGCCACACTCCAGGGAATTCTGGCCTGAGGTTTTACTTCTGGACCTTTCCTGTAGCTGTTTCCGCAGGAAGAAAACGGTGGAGTTCCCCTTAGGCAGTCTCCTCAGCCATTGTTCTTATCTCCCTAATGGAAGTACCTATATCTTTCCTGCTTCTCTTCCTACTTCCTTCATCACACCACTGAGACGTTCAGGTGTTTGCCCATGGATCTCAGTGACGATTCCCCTGGCAAGCCCTGAATTCCTCTCAGTGATTTGCCTGAGCTCTTGGACTCTTCTCTCATTCACTCGTGTCTATTTCTTTTGGTGGTGCTGAGGACTGAACCCAGGGCCTGGTACATGCCAGGTCCATGTTCTACCACTGAGCCACACTCCCAGAATCCCCAGACTTGTTCTGATTTTAAGGTAGGCCACCTGGTTTAGAGGTTTATAAGTTGAATTCTCTTACTGTTCAGTGTAAGACACAAATTGGGGAAATATTGAAGGCAAATATGTTCCTATCTAAGACTCCGCATCTTAGAAGACATGTTCATGGAAATAAGTATATGAACATCTGACTCATGAGATTAGATAAAAATATAAAAATATGGGAGAGATCCATCTTCATTAGTTGTTAAGACAGATGAAAGTAATAACTTTTCAAGTCTATAAGGCCAGAAATCAATTTTAAACAACACAATTTACATCTATGTGAGTGTGTTAAAACTCAGTTGGTTGAACAAAAGTAAATGTTTACAACAGTTTGGCCAAGCTCAGAGCTGAATGCCAAAGTCCCAGCCCTTTCTACCCTGGGTTGTTTTCCATTGCTTTGACAAAAGTCATGGCCAAAAGTAACTGGGAAAGGTAGTGGGTGGTTTGGCTTAACACTCCCCTTTCCTAGTTGGTTACTAAGGCAAGTCAGGGCTGGACCTCAAGCAGGAAGCAGAGCTAAGAACCATGGAGAAGTGCTGCTTGCCTGCCTGGGTTTTAATATACTCCAGGACCACCTGCTCAGGGATGGCACCACCCACAGTGTGGGGGGCTATCTAACCCTCTTATTTCACACTAAAGAACAATGTTAAAGGACATACTCTAAATTGAAATGATAAATTTGACAATATTGGCCAAAGCATTATTTAGAGGGACCGAGGCACTTGAAACCATTATATAGATCCACAATGAAATAAAGTCAACTACTGTGGAGTCTTTTGTCAGATAGCTGTGGACATTCTACAGAGAAAAATAGCATGGAAATGTTTATAACAAATTGGGAGAGGAAGCACCAAATTTTTCTATTTATTCCAAATATGTAGATGAGCACATCTGTACAGAGCCACGGGTAAGAACAATGGAAGGAAAAATATTAATGTTGTAAAAAGAATGAGAATGATTTATTTTTTGATTTTATGTTAGCATATTTTTATTATAGAGATGCTCAGTTTTTCTCTCTCTTATTCAATACAGGCTGTGTGTGTTTACATGTGCAGCTTATTTTATTCATGTCATGTGGGCTTGTCCTTACTGGTGGCTTGAATGTCCATCTTATCATAAGAGCTACAGAATCAGTTCTGAACCACCCTGCCTTGAAATATTTCCTAGATGTTTGCTCTTGAATTTCATGGACCCCAGAGAAATTAAGATTCTTGCTGGATTTAGCCTGTGCATCTTGGCCTTTTCTGAGTGCTCTTTTCTCTTCTCTGGTCCAAATGATTTGCAGCTAGAATTGATTTGCTTCCAATGTTTTTTGATTTAGACAATGGGCCTTGCTTGGGATACCGAAAGCCAAACCAGCCCTACAAATGGATATCCTACAAACAGGTAGGTGAAGCTCATGCTTGAGGAAATGCCTTTGCTTGTGTGCCATGAGCGGCTCTGCTCTCTTTTTCATCTGGACTTCTTCTCCCTCACCCCTTATTCTCTCTCCTAGGTGTCTGATCGAGCAGAGTACCTGGGCTCCTGTCTTTTGCATAAAGGATATAAACCATCACAGGACCAATTTGTTGGCATCTTTGCTCAAAACAGGCCAGAGGTACCATGTTGAAGCTAACTAAATAAACTGATGTGTCCCAATACAGCGTTCGGACCCTTGCTGATGATTTACCCAAGCCATGTAAAGACTCCACAATGCTTGTTCTTCTAGTCCCAAAGAGCTGGGCTTCCAAGCCTCCTTAAATCCCTGCTGAGTGTCTGATGCTCTAGCCTGTGTGGTTGGACTTCAGTGTGAATTATTTTAAGTCACTCTGATCTTCATATGTGGAAAATGAAGACCTTATGAGGTGTGGCTCCACAAAATCTTGAAGGTGCTGGAGAACAAGACGAGTCAGTATTAGAATTAGATTTTGTACTTTGTACTTGACCTGGTAAACCAGTGCATCTGTGGCTATTGAGTCAGGCCATCACCATCTTTCCACGGTGAGCTGAAAGCAAATGCTACACACTAAGATGGTTGGAAATAGTCTTATTCCCAAGTTCCAATGAAGTCAGTAGGCCCATTATCCTCAGAAAGAAACTTTGTGGGGCTCATGCAGTTGCTAGAGCCATTGCTTTAGTTGGGTTTTTAAATTAGTCCTGAAAAGTACTATGTTCCCCAGTATGGAGCTACAGTAAGAAAAAGTGACTTTATTTAGTCTAGGAACTTAACATCAAACCCGGTATATGAATCAATCTTCCAGGACCACCATAGTGAAACTTGCGATTAAGGTGCCCACAGTAGACTTTTTCCTGATGCGTCTCCCATTGATAGATAGGCAGGTGGCTATCTTTTCATTATGCCCCTCCTTCTATCTTTTCTCTGAGCACATACATCCCCGGGGTATCTTCATCTCTGGATTGTGGACATATTCTTACGCTCATATTTAACTTTACATCACATTGAGGATTAGAGTTTTAACATGAATTTGGGTGAATGGTGAGGTGATGCAGATCACTCTATAAGATGTAGTCTGCCAGTTAAGGTACATCCATATTTGGATTTTTTTTTTTATCTAGAATATTAGCAATGCTTTGAAGTTCTGTCTAGCTTCCCTAGCTTCCTAGGACAGATAATCTTGACCTCTTCTCTTAGAAGGGGCCCGCTACCTCTCACAGTCTCTTATGGGTGAAATTACCACTCTTTTCTTTTGTGTGCTGGTCTACCTTGGTTTTATGGTTATTTCTGCATATATCTTAACTTATTTATTTAAATGTTCCTTATAGCAGGATAAGTGGCAGTCTCTATGGCCATCCCTAAAGGTTTAGAAAAAAAATAAAGCATACTAAATAAGTATTTGTTAGTTGAATATCTGAATCGATGCTCTTCAAAGTCAACTTCTGGTACTTAACTTGAACTTCTTCTCTGCAGTGGGTCATCTCTGAGTTGGCCTGTTACACATATTCCATGGTAGCTGTCCCCCTCTATGACACGCTGGGAGCGGAAGCCATCATCTTTATCATCAATAGGGGTAAGGTTTTACTATTATTTTATAATTTTATTCTTTCTTAGTGCTGAATAATTCTTTAATTTCTTCATTTATTTATTTATTTAGTTAGTTAGTTTTCTGATATTATAGTATTTAGAATAGCATTTACACAGAAACTACAATAACCCCTGAGGTATGCTTAGATAAGAGGTTCGGTAAAATTAAGATGGCATAGGATAGTTTAGAGGCAAGACTACTTTGAATACATGGAATAGAATTCTGCAGGCAATAGGCTTGCCTAAGTCACAGTATAAGCATAAGGATTATTTCCTATTCCTTTGATAGCTTGAAAGCTTAATTCAGTCTATGTAAGCAATATGCACCAATCTGCATGTTAGACAAACCAAGTTCTACTGGTAACAGTATCCTTTCAGTCATCTAAGGGAGTGTCTTTTGTCTCTGCTTTGGTAGACTGAGTAGCTTTGTTTGAATAATACATACTAAAGAAATGATGACACTGAGGATCATAAATCATCCGCCTTCTAAAGATTCCATTTGCACTCACCTTCCACATTTGTTCTCTGCTCTGCAAAGCAGCAGCAGGAATATACCCAGGAGACAGCATTAGAATGAGTTTTCTTAAATAAAAGGATTTACACAGTTCTAGACACTAAAATGTGCCAGCAATATTAGAAAATAAAAGGGTTGGTATTTCAGCTAATCTCATTGTTTTTCTTTTTTCCTTCTTATAACCTATAGAGTATTTCAGCTTGAACTCTCATTCAGGAACCTACTGTTTTTGACATTTAATACCTACCCCAATTTTTTGTTTTCTAAGAGTCATGTATTTAACAGAATAGAGTGGTGACTTCTGGTTCCATTTCTGCTTTTAGCCGATATCCCTGTGGTCATCTGTGATACACCCCAAAAAGCAACAATGCTAGTAGAAAATGTGGAAAAGGGTCTTACACCGGGCCTGAAGACCATCATCCTCATGGACCCTTTTGATGAGGACCTGATGAAGAGAGGAGAGAAGTGTGGGGTTGAGATATTATCCCTGCATGATGTTGAGGTATGAGTCAAAAACATCTAGGTAGGTGGTTTATTATGAGCAGGATACAGGCCATCTACACAAAAGCATAGGGCTATTGTTCCAGGGTAATGGACATCAGCAGACTCAGAAGCCTGAAGAACAATTTCTCTGACATAGGTGGACAGGTATCCTTGGCTAGCTGTATGCCCTTCTGAGTATACAATACATGAATGGAGAAACTCGAGGATGTTTATGAATCTGGTCCCTGATGAAGGTTGCCTGAGTTTCTGTTCTAGTTACTCACCTGTTACAAGCCACATCTCTCCCTAGCTTCAAATGGAGGATGAAAGTGGTCCTAATCTCACAGATATGTTGGCAAGTGTTAAATGAGTTCTTGTATGTGAATTGCTCAGGAAAGCGTCTAGCATAGCATAAATTCTGGCATAGTCATGGTTTATATTATCCAAGAAAGGTTTAATTATGGTCTTAGATGACTGGACCTTAAGAAAATGGTGATAAGCTTGAGGTCCACCTTCTTTAGAGTAACATTCTTGAGAAACTTTGTGCTTGCCCCTGAGGCTTCCATTGTACATTAATGTTGGCTTCTGGGTTAAATCCAGGTTGGAAACTGGGAGGTTGAGAACAGTGGAAGGAAGAGCTGACTTTGTCATAAGTCTGTCCATCCTTAATGACCTTTTCTTTTTCTTGATTTCCCGTGCACTTAGAATCTAGGCAAAGAGAACTTCAAAAAACCAGTGGTAAGTGTTCTTCCTGAACACTATGTATGTGTCCTATACTTTGTATAGTCCACTCTCTGTTCGCCGTAGACTAATATCTTTGTGTTCCTTCTCTAGCCTCCAAACCCAGAGGATCTATGTGTCATCTGTTTCACCAGTGGGACTACAGGTCAGTGCCTGTGACACCTTGACAGAGCTCCCAGGGAGCCAGAAACAAGGCTAAATCCTGAGCATACCATGCCACCATGCTGTCCCTGTGTGCTCACAACCCAAGCCACTTATGAATGGGTTCCCAGATAGAAAAACTCAAGTATAAGGAAACCCATTCCTCTGAATGCAAATGGTAGCATCCACATGCTACCATTGATGCTAGGAGTCTTAAAGATGATGCCAAAGTGTCAACTTTTCCTCTACCCTTCCTCTGTTTCAGTCAGATATAGCATGGGAATAGTTTCATAGAACATATCATTGGGATGGTTTAATGGATGTACCACTGGGGTGGTTTCATTCAATTAGGGTAACTCAGTGTTGGTTCTCCACAAATGGCTGTGTCCTTACTCAACAACATTTAGCAGGAGGTTTAGTTATCTTTATCAGGGACTGTTCCAATACGCCTGGTGTAGAAAGTTCATAGCAGTGTTGTTGGGAGATCTCAGGTATAAAGTCTTAAACCTGTGAACAGCACAAGAAGGGTTTATTTGCAACTTTCTTTTTTCCTATTATCATCTGAGATTCTGCCTGGGCTGGAAGTTAAGGAAGAGCTTAGTAACACTGTACATGGGCTGGGCGGGTTTCTGGGGGCACGAATCATTCCCAAGTAGAGGCATAAATGTCTACTGAAAGCTACTGTCAAGAGGATAACTTTTGTCTCTAGAACAGATCCAAACTGAATTTAGCTTCTTTCAAGGCCAAATGTTACAGATTAGCCACACTAAAGACCTTTCTCTCCACTTCTGCTTTCCTACAGGTGACCCCAAAGGAGCTATGCTAACCCATCAAAATATTATTTCAAATATGTCTGCTTTCCTCAAATTTCTGGAGGTCAGTGGTCAATCAAAAAAGAGGCCCTTGCTAAAATGTGACTTGGCTATAAGATTTTTAGGAGGAACACAATTAAAAGTCTATTATTTTTCTCATCACTGTGATAAAACACCTGACGTAGGTGACTTTTGGGGAAAGGTTACTTGGCATAAAGTCTGCAGAGTGACATATGCCAGGCAACTCCATTGTGAGGCTTGTGGAACTGGGACTCCTCATTTATTAGTGGACCAAGAACCAGAGACAAAGTGTGGGGCTGGAATATAGGACCTCAAGACCCGCCCCAAGGAGTCACTTTCCTCCAGTGAGGCTCCACCTCCTCGAAGTTCAATAACCGGAAGACAGTAGTACCACCTGGGACCAAGTGTCTAAACACAGGAGCCTGCAGGAGCTTTTGCATGTAAACCACACCAATAACAAAGTGTGGAAAACACTGATGTAGTCTTTCAGACTACATGTCAAGCCTCAGTGTTTCTGAATCCTTGCACTGAATGGTTACAGGATATATCAGGTTGTGGAATCCACTAAGTATCCAGGGAAGTGTTTATGTGCTACGCATTTTAAGAATATTAAGGATGATGTCAAAATACCAAGTTTTTTTCTCTATGCTGTCACTCTTTCACTTAGATGGGATGGTTTCAGTCAGACAGGCTTAATGAAAAAGGAGAGGGGGAGTTTTAAAATCTCTACTGGAAGAGAAACTTAACATCAATCCACTGTTGTTTGTTCCTGGTCTACAGCCTGTCTTCCGGCCCACCCCCGATGATGTGTCCATATCCTACCTTCCCTTGGCTCATATGTTTGAGAGGCTTGTGGAGGTGAGTATTCTGTGTGCCTAGCAGGTAGGAAGCGGGTTCCTGACTTGCTGGCTCCACATTTATTAACGAAGGATACCCCTAGTCCTTACTGTACAGAATCTAGCACAGGAATACACTTGGCTTCTGTGAAGCCTGACTTACAGCACTTCATGTCGTAAGTCTGAATACCTAAGCAGGTTCTTACTTGCTCCTGACCGACCTCACAGGGCACATATTGTCTGCCTTCTCTTAATTGTGAAGGGATCCACCAGACATTTTTCCTTATATGTTCGTTAGAATTTTGAGAGGATCTAGGGTTAGAGAAAAGTGTGTCCACTGGGGGAGCAGGGTGGAAACATTTGATCCAGATCAAGGGTCAGCTATCTCCAGGGAACATTTTTATGTATCACTTGAGTGTGTAAGGTATGGTATTGCCAGTCTCCAAAATTTCTGGCCATTCTGAAGCTGAAGCACTAACATTTCAAGCACAGGTGCTGTGAGAAAGAGGCCTTTTCCTCCCCTCGCTCTGCCCTGAGGATCTCTTCACCCGGTGTATGCTCAGTCACTGTACAAAATGCCACATTGTTCTAATGAAATTCTATGCATACTTTAGTATTTCTCAAATTGGGACAACCTTAACTGAAGGCATGTTTTTCTACTTTAACTGGCCGCAGCTTTTTTAGGGCCACAAATGAGTGCTTCTCTTGAAGGACGGTACCTTAGAAGGGGCCCAGAGCTGTGGCAGAGGCTGAGGGCAGGACCCACAGTCTCACAGTCTATTATCTGCCTTGCCACTTCAACAGTAATAAGTTTCGATCCTTTCCTGGGGGAGCCTCTCAGAGATCTACTTGGGTACCTGGATTGGCAGGAAGCAGGTGTTCTGCAGAGGGATGTGATGTGCCTGCCGATTTCCGGTCTGTTTTCTTCCTTTCTTTCTTTCCTTCCTTCCTTCCTTTCTTTCCTTGTTTTTTTGTTTTGTTTTTTGTTTTTGTTTGTTTTGTTTTGTTTTTTTGTTTTTTGTTTTTTCGAGACAGGATTTCTCTGTGTAGCCTTGGCTGTCCTGGAACTCACTCTATATAGACCAGGCTGGCCTCAAACTCAGAAAGAGCTGGGATTTGAAGCCAGGCTAGGTTTAATATAGTATCTACTATTCCATAGACCTGTTGCCCGAGGAAACGACACCATTACTCATGTGCTTTGGGCCTTACCTCTTACATTCTGATACTGGCACTCCATCTTACCAGAGGCCAAACTGAGCCATAGTAGGTATGGATAGTATCGGAGAAGTCAGATGATGTGTGGACACTATATGCCCTGTTAACATTCTTCCAGTTCCTCATCAGACTTTATATTTGTATTTTTCCGTTCATTTTAGTCGTTCATTTTGATGTTCCAAGTGTGCCCATCAAATTCTGCCTGCCTCTGTCTCCCAAGTGCTGGGATTAAAGGCATGGACCACCATTGCTGGCTTCGATTTCTGACTTCTTTCTCACTTCCATCAGAGATAGGACTGTCTTCAGTGATCCAGAGTTGATTCAGTGAGCCTTGTCTTCCATCTTGTTCCAGGTTATCTTATTTTCCTCTGGAGGCAAAATTGGGTTCTTCCAAGGAGATATCCGGTCGCTACCTGATGACATGAAGGTTTTGAAACCCACAGTGTTTCCCACAGTGCCTCGACTCCTTAACAGGGTCTATGATAAGGTATGAGCCTTGCTTCCGCTGGCATTGTACTGAGAAGGCTTGGAGGGACTGGATCCTGAGAACTAATTCCAGCTCTGTCTGAGCTCTGACAAGTATCTATATAAGCATGTTAGAACTGCAACTGTGAGAAGCTATGGGAAATACGCCTTTTCTCTGGATAATAATGCTGATCTGAGGAAGTGCTGCACTCAGACTTGGGGAAGTGCCTCAGTTTTTAACCAACACCCTGGAAAGTTCTTCCTCTGATTTGTATGCATTGATAATCTAACTTTTTGCTGAGGTGCCAGATCGAGGTAAACATTTCAGATGTGCTTGCTCATTTAACCATCCTAAGAAACATAGTAAACCATGACCATTCATAGAATGACAATGTGAAAGCAGAACTTGGGTGTTAAAGAAGTTTCCCAGAGTCATAGCTAATAAAGAAAGGGGCCAGAATAAACTCTCCCATAGTCGTTTTAGCTCTCACTGATGCTGTTCACTGAGGTTGCAAAATGGCGATTTTCCTAACTCCAACTCTCTTACTTCTTTTACATTCCTTAGCTACATTCTACCATAAAGACTTAACAAATATTTATTCTCTCTGTATAATGAATTCATGCCCCAGCAATCATCATAAGTGACCAGTGAGGATTTTTAAATATCTGTATGAACTCATCTTTATATTTGTATTTTTCCTTTCATTTTAGTCGTTCATTTTGATGTTCCAAGTGTGCCCATCAAATTCTTCCGTGTCCTTTTGACATAACCCCAGTAGTCTATGATAGGTCCTCTCTTTCTGATACAAGATATCCTAAGCTCAATTTGTGTGTTTCTCACCCAAGCCTTAGACTGCAACTGGCCATTGAGAGCTGGGATTTGAAGCCAGGCTAGGTTTAATATAGTATCTACTATTCCATAGACCTGTTGCCCGAGGAAACGACACCATTACTCATGTGCTTTGGGCCTTACCTCTCACATTCTGATACTGGCACTCCATCTTACCAGAGGCCAAACTGAGCCATAGTAGGTATGGATAGTATCGGAGAAGTCAGATGATGTGTGGACACTATACGCCCTGTTAACATTCTTCCAGTTCCTCATCAGACTGGGATCATCAGATTGGGTTGTTATGGTTTATGTTATTGAACTTTTCTTAATTCTGAAAGGAAGTATTTAAAAATGATACATAACAGATAATTTTAATCTGGAGATTATTTCATAAAATGGAAATTTTATTAGATAAATTTTCGGTCATAGCTTTTTGTCTGTGACTTGTTAGGAGAGCTAGTCATGCGACTGTTGAAGGTAAGCAGTCTGTGGTAAAGAGAGGCCTCAGACCTGTGATAACGTAGGCAGCACTAGGATCAGATGGGGAGGCATGAGAAAATGACGTCACAAGCACAGGAGTCGACGCCCGCAGCCTGGATCCCAGACTGAATCTTAGCAGAGGCAAGGGGAGGCAAGGATGAACATCTCTGGCGGTCTCCAGGCCTGTAGATGAAAACGAGGTCAGAGAAGCATCCTCTCTGCTTTGAACAGGAAAGACCTCCACTGTCCCTGAGTGCAACTGCTAGTCCGAGAGGTCCTAAAGGCTGGAGTGCAGAGCTTAGAGAGAGAGGTCCTGAAGGCTGGAGTGCAGAGCTTAGAGAGAGAGGT
>NW_022196904.1:186712895-186717527 GCF_008632895.1 Mastomys coucha
GAGAGAGGTCCTGAAGGCTGGAGTGCAGTCCTGAAGGCTGGAGTGCAGTCCTGAAGGCTGGAGTGCAGAGTGTAGGGTATAATTTTGAAAATAAAGAGGTTCCTGTGTGTTATACATGGGGACACTCTTTTCACAGGAATGTGATTGATAGATTATAGGGCCATGAAAAAGAGGAAATAACATGAACAGGGAAACATGATACCAAAGTGTGTAAGCCCAAAGGGGAGAAATAATGTCATTAGGGATTTCTGCTGGATTCTGTATTATGTGGCTAGGTTAGGAAGATATGAAAATATCACAAAGTGGAGGAGAGGTAGAACTAATTCTTGAAAGCCAGATTTCTAAACCGTTTTTTGGGCTACTAAGTCAAAAGCCCCAGGGTGACCATGCCCCTGGAGTGACTCCCTATCTGATTTTAAGCCAGTGGTGGTGGGCATCTTTTTTGATTTGTTTATCTCTGTTTCCTGGGGACCTGGAGTCTTTAAGGTCTGGGGAATTTTGTAATAATGTCACTTGCTTCAGGGTGTGGCCATATAGCTCTGTGGCGTGTCATTAGTAAGTGAGCTAGTTCACCAGTGTGCGACACTTCCTTGTAAAGCAAGGAATTAGCATCTTGGCTCTTACCAAGTGACCTTGGGAAGTACCGCAAGAAGTTTTCTAACCACGAGGCTTTATCACCCTCCAGGTACAAAATGAAGCCAAGACACCTTTGAAGAGGTTCTTGTTGAACTTGGCTATCATCAGTAAATTCAATGAAGTGAGAAATGGCATCATTCGGCAGGACAGTTTGTGGGACAAGCTCGTGTTTTCAAAGATCCAAGTAAGTTGAATAGATCCCGGACAGCAGGGCTGGTAGCAGCTTAGCATCCCCCCACCTCTCAGGTTACACCCTAACTAGAGATCTTCGTAGATCTTCGATGCCCACTCCCACCTTTCTCTTTGGGCCTCTTTCCTTTTGTGTAGATGTGTGTGTGTTTGGGTGGGGGTGGGGAAGCATGTGGCAGGCTGTCTGTGTAGGTTCAGAGGACAACTTCAGATTCCGAGCCTCACCTTCCTCCTCGTCTGGGACAGCATCTCTCTTGTCCACAGCTGTATACACGAGGCTACTAACTAGTAGCGATTCTTTTGCCTTTGCCTCCCACCTTGTCACAGGAGAGAGCGCCAGGTGTGTGCACGGGTGTGTGCCACGCATCTGGCTTTGCTTGGGTCCTGAGTGTCTGGACTCTGGTCTTCATCCTTGCCCAGCAGATGCCTTACTCACTGAGCCACCTTTTGAGATAACTCTTGTGCAGCTTTGCACTGAAGAGAAATGAGAAGGCATACAACAGATTCTGTGTAGGTGTAGGCACTCTGTAGTATTGTCTTGGCTGAGTTTTGTTAAGTTGTATTTACTTAGTTGTAGTATGGTTTCACTCAGTTTATAAGTGATATAAATTTAAGAACTTAAAAAACAACAACCGCAACAAACCCTCAAGTTCCCTCAGGAATGGTGATGGCTCTAACAGGAAGCATTTGAAGTGATTTTCTAGGGTGCCAAGCTATTGTGTGTGTGTATGGAAGTCAACCAAGTTGGAGAGCTGGGCATGCAAGTTCACCCATTTTACAGTAGAGGAAAAGGAAGAACAGAGGCTCAACAGCTCTTTTTGTTTCTACTGAACAGGGCAGCCTGGGTGGGAAGGTTCGCCTCATGATCACTGGAGCCGCCCCCATCTCCACTCCAGTCTTGACATTCTTCAGGGCTGCAATGGGATGCTGGGTAAGATTTCACATTTACATCAACAAAGCACACTATTCAAATAAAAATGCAATTGTAAATGAAAAGCACTGAAGAGAAGGCCACACTCAGATCTTAGACAAGAGGAAACAAACTCCTGACCCCACTACTCACCTCTTCATACATCAAGTATGAAATCTTTACAGGAATGGAACCAGAGTTTCAAAACTCCCACCAAAATTCCTTACCACAAGCTCAGTGAGTGTCCCTCACAGTTTCCCAACAGCACCCAAATGATGAGACACTGTTGACAGTCAGTCTGCCCAGAAGCCACAGCACATGTGTGGCAGTCAAAGGACAGCTTAAGAGTTTAAGCCCAGCACTTGGGAGGCAGAGGCAGGCCGATCTCTGAGTTCGAGGCCAGCCTGGGCTACAGAGTGAGTTCCAGGACAGCCCTGAACCCAGGAAGCCCTGGGTTCTCTTCTTTCACCATGTAAGTCCCAAGGATGGAATTTCGGTCCTCAGGTTTGGGACTAAGCGCCTTTGCCCATCTCACCAGCCTTACCTATTACATGTTAATGTAAATCAAGAAGCTTCGGGCGGGTCTTTTAGACACTCAGGTAATAAATACTTCAAGTGCCACTCCCACACACTTGCCAATGGGAAGGTTTTCTACCAGTTAGTTGCCTCTAATCAAAATACTTCATTTCAGACTATTTCTTTTATTAATATGTCTTAGTTTGAGTTTTATTACTGTGAAGGGACACCATGACCAAGGCAACGCATGTAAAGAAAAATCTTTAATTGGGGCTGGCTTAACAGTTTCAGAGGTTTATTTCATTATCATCATGGTGGAAAGCATGGCAGCGTCCAGGCAGACATGGTCCTGGAGAAGGAGCTGAGAGTTCTACAGCTAGGTCTAAAGGTAGCAGAAAAAGACTGAGTTGTTGGAGGTAGCGTAAGCCTAGGAGGCCTTAAAGCCCACCCTCACAGTGACATGCTACCTCCAACAAGGGCACACCTACTCCAACAAGGCCATACCTCCTAAGAGTGCCACTCCTCATGGGCCATGCATTCAGACACATGGGGGCCAAACCTGTTCGAACCACCACAAATAGGAAACATCGCTGCTCACTGACACTTGTATTTCTTCCATGGACAACTTCCTTACAGAAAACAGGCAAAGCGTGATTTAGTTCCCTCGCACATTGCTAGGAGTTACTTATAAACTTAAAAAATTAGGCTCCCTATGCTAGACATTTTTCTTGGTCTATCTTTTTCTTCTGCCTTGTCCATAGCTACATAAAAATGGAATTGATATACACGCCCACGGATGAAAGCTTTCTGTTGTGGTTTTTTTAATTGCTGAGACAGGCCTTTGTTTTCTTCCCTTTAATTTTGTTGTTGCTTTTTTGTTTAAATAAAAGTGATTTTATGTATATAGGTATTTTGCTACATGCAAGCCTGTTGCCCTTGGAGGCCAGCTGTCAGAGTCTCTAGGACTGGAGCTACAGATGGTTTTGAGCTGCTGGGAATTGAACCCAGATCTTCAGGAAGAGTAGCCAGTGTTCTTAGCTTCTGAGCCATCTCTCCAGCTCCTAAAAGGAATTTTCTAATCCCCCAAATTTCTTAAGACCATCTTTACCCACACTTTCTGGTAGTTTTACAGCTTTCCGTTTTCATTTATGCCTCATCCATCTGAAATGCATGGATCTGGCTCTGGGTGTTCTCTCTTTTGGGGATCTAGTTTGCTGATTCAGCTAACCTTATATCACAAACAAAATAGAGGACAGAAACAGGCTCAGCCTCACAGAGATTATTCCCCATACATGTACCCATTATCAAAGGAGACTGGTACCAGTCTTACTCTTGCTCTCTTGTTCCCCATCCCCCCCCCCCCCCCCCCTCCATGTGGTCATGGCCGATGTCCACTTATCTAGTCTCTCCTTCTCTCTGCCTTTCTCTGCCTCTACTACTCTCTTAATTCCACTCCCCATGTCCTAAATAAATTCCATTCTATACAAAAAAGAGAGAGAGAAAAAAAGGAGGGGAACTGGTACTAGTCAGTGAAGGGTTTTTGGGGTTTTTGAATTGCCATTCTATTGGCTACTCTTAGTACTTTTCTTTCCCTCAGCCCCAAAGATTAATAGAAAGTTCTTCTTCCAACCTCTTCCCAGAAATAACATCTTTCAGTATCTCTACTTCTACCAGTCCGGCCAATTGCAGGCCACACCTCTGACTGCAGTAGTGTATCAAGTTGCTTCCTGCCACCAGCCTTTCTCTGGTCAAGATTATCTTCTTTATATGAGGGTCAGCAACTACAGTACTACCCCCACTGCCTGCTTTACAGTTGACTTTTACTGGAACTCAGCTAAGTCCATTCATTCATTTATACATGGTCTATGGATGCTTTTATGTTACACTGGCAGAGTTACATTGTTGAGACAGAGACCAGATGTTGTGAAGAACTAGCAACTGGGCATGCTTTTGAGGTTTTGCTAAACTACTTTCAGCTCTTGTTTCTATAGTTTGTTTTCCTGTCTTGGCCATAAGGGATGGCCAGTCATACTTTATCTTAAGTCTCAAAGCTCTTCTTTGGTTTCCCAGGTGTTTGAAGCTTATGGCCAAACAGAATGCACAGGTGGATGTTCAGTTACATCACCTGGGGACTGGACAGCAGGTGGGTTTTCCATTTGCTAGTTGGGAGAAGTCTTCTAGCTGAACCATGGTTTAGGAATTTAAATAATTCTGGTGTTCTGGATGAATGTGGTAAACGGCAAACTCAAGTCTCTCTTTCATTCTTAGAGTCAGTTCCATAAACATCTTAGAAATGTGCTTGCTCTGTGGTTTCTTACCCTAGGATATATGCTATGCTCTAGGTCACGTTGGGACTCTTACCCTAGCATATATGCTATGCT
>NW_022196904.1:186717537-186719010 GCF_008632895.1 Mastomys coucha
GGACTCTTACCCTAGCATATATGCTATGCTCTAGGTCACGTTGGGACTCTTACCCTAGGATATATGCTATGCTCTAGGTCACGTTAGGACTCTTACCCTAGCATATATGCTATGCTCTAGGTCACGTTGGGACCCCAGTGGCTTGCAATTTTGTAAAGCTGGAAGACGTGCCTGACATGAACTACTTTTCAGTAAACAACGAAGGCGAGGTAAGTAGGTCATGCCCAGCACTCACGTGATCGATGTGGGGAAGCTTAGTCCAAAAGCATAAATCTATGACCTGGCTTGGGTTTGATTTCTTAACTTTTCAGAAGCAGTATAAGACCAGTGAGCTGCATTTTCCTATAGTGGGGACTAAAAAGAGTCTCCATATTGTAATGGAAACCATCAAGTGAATTTGTCTGCAATAGGTCTTTTATAAGGTACAAGTAGCTGCCATTTCTTAAAATTTTATCTATTATTATTTATACAACTATACTGTAGCTGTCTTCAGACACACACCAGAAGAGGGCATTGGATCCCTGTTACAGATGGTTGTGAGCCACCATGTGGATGCTGGAATTTGAACTCAGGACCTCTGGAAGAGCTCAGTCAGAGTTCTTAACTGCTGAGTCATTTCTCTAGCCTGCAGCCATTTCTATTATCTCCCTCCCTTTTACTGTCTGGTATGCAGATCTGCATCAAAGGCCCCAATGTGTTCAAAGGCTACCTAAAGGACCCAGAGAAGACACAGGAAGTGCTGGACAAGGATGGATGGCTTCACACTGGGGACATTGGTCGCTGGCTTCCAGTAGGTGTTTCTCCTTAACTTGTAATGGTGTCTGCCATGGGACTGGGGAGAATAATCTACTTGTTGCGAGAGGGATTAGGGATACGAGTTTAATCAGCCAAGCCCATTGCAGGGAAATGGGTCTGCAGCCTCCTTTTGTGGTGTTTCCTCTAAGTATAAAGAGAGGAGCACACCATTCGGAAGACCCTAGCTTAGGAGTTGGGAGGTCTGTGTTCTAGTCCTAGCTCTCTTATGGACTAATGGTGTGAAATCATGAAGGTGATTAGGAGCTGCCAAAGCTAGTCCTTTCTCTAGGCTGGAGCGCTTTTATGATTTTGACCACAATGTTACAAAGACAGTGGAAAGAAAACCAACTGAAAGGCTTTCTTCCATATTTCTTGTCAAATTCAATGTATACCATAGGTAGTCATATTGATGCTGTGTCTAGACACAACAAAGGAGTGTTTCTTTCTAATTAACCCATGAAGACATATAAAAACAAAGAGATTTCTAAACCATGTGTATGCCTAAGCTAATGCCTGCCTCTCAGTGACCTTGACAGTCGCTCTCTGTAGAAGACAGAGACTTTTATGGATTGGCTTGCTGATGAACGATTGGTAGTAGTTGCTGAAGATCTCATCTGTTTCTTTTCTTTCTTTCTTTCTTTCTTTCTTTTTTCTTTCTTTTTTTTTTTTTTTTTTTTT
>NW_022196904.1:186719209-186725602 GCF_008632895.1 Mastomys coucha
TCCAGATTCCTTTCTGTTACTGGCGGGTGTCATATGTTTCAATCCTGAACAAATCTGCCTGCCTCTGCCTCCCAAGTGCTGGGATCAAAGGCATGCGCCACCACCGCTGGGCTCTCATCTGTTTTCTTGAGAGGAAACAGCATGGTTATAATGAAGATGTGCAAGCCTCACAGGGGAATTTCCTAACGTTTCCTTCGAAGGTTTTCTTTACCTACTGTGTTAGGGGTTGGGGCTATAACTACCTCTGCAAACTTTTTTCTTGTTTATTGTTCAAGATTTAAGAGATTCAGAATACTTGACCATGAGACTCCCACGATATACTTTATTGATTGGGTTAAGTTTCTGTTTAGTCAGTGTCCCTTGCTCTAAACCCAGGAGGCAGCAAAAGATATTCTCCCTCCAATCCCCAGGAGTGATAATAGGCGGCTGATTATTAATCACTTCAGTCTAAATTACATCTGGCTCACTGATGGTTCCAGGGTCAATTCACTATAAAGCTCTATTTATGGAGTGCTCAAGTGGACTGTGTTTACGCCATCCCAATTCCACAATTCAAATCCTTAAGATAAGTGCCTCGGGAATTGAGTTCAGGGAAATGAAGCAGCATATGACCTGTGATGGTGGTCAGTGCCCTGCCAGCCCTGCTCTGTCCTAACAAGCCCAATTACAGGCTAGCTTAATCAGAAGCACTGCAGCTGTTTTACCCTGCTCCCAGATTTAACAGGAAGTAACATGGCAGCAGGAGCTAAATCATTCAGCAGTTTAAGGAAGAGATAACCCCTCCATTTCTCAAAAAGTTCTCCAGATGGGGTAGCTGGAAATAAGCTATTAGAAATTGAGGGCTGCTGAATGTTTTCACTGAATGAGACAGCCATTTGCATAGCTCAGCAAGCCCCTGGGGCTTCCCCTGGGGCCTCCCCTGGGGCTTGCCGCTTGGCTTTCTGCAGACAAGCTTTGTGGAAGCCACTTCTCCTTTCTTCAAAGCCAAGAGAAACACAGAAATCTCCAGAGAACCTACTTTAAATAAGGACAACACATATGGCCTTCTTACTGATATAATCTCCAAGGCTTCAAAATACTGATGCTTTTATCTGCTTCATACAGAATGGAACTCTGAAAATCATCGACCGGAAGAAGAATATTTTCAAATTGGCACAAGGAGAATACATTGCTCCAGAGAAGATCGAAAATGTTTATTCCAGGAGCAGACCCGTATTGCAAGTTTTTGTCCATGGGGAGAGCTTACGGGTAATGCACCAGTTTTATGGCCTGGGTTAGTTCTCATAGCCATAAAAGACATTTGTATAGGTGGGTTCAGATAAGATGCCCCAGCTTACCAAACCAACTACAAAACTACATTCTGAATCCTAAACATCCAGGCGATAATTTGTTGGAGTTTAACAACTATCTTAAGAGGTAGTTTATCTCACATGACGTCCTGCTTGGGACTCTGAGTGTCCACTCTGAGGAGCTCCTCTGACACAAAAGTCTTCTTTATATGCTACACTTAAACTGGTCCTTTGGGGGTTGGCTAGGGATTCCATTCTTTAAGCTTAATGACAACTGCTTCTTTTCGAGAATCAGGTTTGGATAGAACATATTTGCAGTGGAGTGCAGAGTGGGACACTGTATGGTGAGGAACTGAGTATTGGATTAGTCTGAAGGTCTCATCTATCACAACCCTCTTCCTTCCCAGTCATTCCTGATAGGAGTGGTGGTTCCTGACCCAGATTCACTTCCCTCATTTGCAGCCAAGATCGGGGTAAAGGGATCCTTTGAAGAACTGTGCCAAAACCAAGTAAGCATGGCTCAAAATGTTCTCCAAGTAGGCATGATTGAGAACATTCTCCAAGTAAGCACGATTGAGAATGTTCTCCAAGTAAGCATGGCTCAGAGAGAATGTTGCATGCATATTCTGGCCTGCTGTAGCAGAGGGAAGGCTCTCGAAGCTGGGGCACCTCTGGGTTCTCTGGGCTTCCTCTCTGCAGGGACAATCTTCCTGCTTCTAAGACAGGTAATTGCACTTTATAGTTTTATTAGAATGAAAGATAGAATGTAGAGTTTAAAACACAGAATGATTTTTTATTAAGTAGTAACATGCTGCTTGAGAGAAAACGGAATATGAGAATGGCAATGCCTTTAGACAGAGCCTGAGAGTCCTTAAATGAGGATGGCAATGCCTTTGGACAGAGCCTGAGAGTCCTTATATGAGAATGGCAATGTCTTTAGACAGAGCCTGAGAGCCCCTGAGTTTGCCTTCGCATGTACTTGTTTCCTTTGGGAAATACACAGTACATATGATTCAACATACTTTTTGTATCTCAATTTTATCCAAATCTTTTAGGCATTTTGAGTTGGTTCTTTCTTAGCCTTTCATTTAAACCTCTCTTCAGGCATATATGCTGTGATGTTTTTGTGTTTCAGTGCATAAAGGAAGCCATTTTAGAAGACATGCAGAAAATTGGGAAAGAAAGTGGCCTGAAATCCTTTGAGCAGGTATGCACTGCTATCATTCTGGTCCTTCAAGTACCACTCGAGTTTTATGTAAAGCTCCCATGTACACTGGTTTCAAACCTTTAATTCCCAAGGGCACAGTTTATATTTATGCATTCTGTCCCCTTCTGCCCTTTATGATTCATTCATTCTTTTTTTTTTTTTTTTTGTTTTTTTGGTTTTTCGAGACAGGGTTTCTCTGTATAGCCCTGGCTGTCCTGGAACTCACTCTGTAGACCAGGCTGGCCTCGAACTCAGAAATCCACCTGCCTCTGCCTCCCAAGTGCTGGGATTAAAGGCGTGGGCCACCACCGCCCGGCTTATGATTCATTCTTTGTACTCCACTTATACAAATGTCAAGTATAGCTCAGTTGGTAGAGTGCTTGCCTAGCATGCATGGTTTCAATCACTCTCCAGGGCCACATTAACCCCGACATGGTAGGACATACTTGTAATCTCAGTGACAGCTGGGAGGGGAAGGATCAGAAGTTCAAGTTGGCGGTCAGCATGGCCAGCACCTTGTCTCAGAAGGCACATGGCGGTCAGCATGGCCAGCACCTTGTCTCAGAAGGCACATGAGTCTGTGTCTTTACTGGCCCAACCATACAGCTTCTTTCATAAGGTGAAATAAGCTGCAGTTTATCACTTTACAGATGAAGGGCCAATCGTCAACATGTGCTTACCTTCTAGGTCAAAAGTATCTTTGTGCATCCAGAGCCGTTCTCTATTGAAAATGGACTTCTGACACCGACACTGAAAGCCAAACGAGTGGAGCTTGCCAAGTTCTTCCAGACGCAAATCCAGAGCCTCTATGAGAGCATGCAGGAGTAGTAGCTTAAGGTACTTACTGCTGAGGGCTCCAAGCTTAAGGTACTTACTGCTGAGTGCTCCAAGCTTAAGGTACTTACTGCTGAGTGCTCCAAGCTTAAGGTACTTACTGCTGAGGGCTCCAAGACCTGCCTGCCCACTCTGTTGCCTCGCATAAGCATGGCCTAAAACCTATCCCATGTTTTGTCTTTTCATCATGCCTGTTGTTTATCCATTATACTCGTAAGCTGCAGCATACGTACAATGTAAGACCCTTACCCAGAATAAAAGACCCTCCTCCCAGCTTAGACTTCTTGGACATTTTAGACCTTAGGGCTGCTTTATCACTATGTTGTTCTTCAGGTCTGTGTCACTTCCTCACGACTGCCATGCTAGTGCTATCTTGATTAGTGATCACCAGTTCTAGGGTCACAGGGATCCTGTAGGTGTACCCTTTGTTTTATAGAAACCCTGTTTGCTAGTAGCTCAGCATGTCCTGAGGCCTCCAGTACTGTGGTTCTCGGCCTTCCTAATACCGTGACCCTTTAATAGCAGCTCCTCACGTTGTAGTGACCCCCAACCATAAAATTACTTCACTGCTACTTTCTAACTAATTTTACTACTGTTATGAATTATAATGTAAAAATACTTGAGATGTAAGATAGCTGACATGTGACCCCAAAGGAGTCATGACCCACAGGTTGAGAACCATTGGTTTAACAGATTAAGAGATTTTTAAGTTATAATTCATGTTTTTCAGTTACGCCATGAAACTACTAGTTAGAACTTTAACCTACCACCCATACTAATTGTATTTATGAGACAAACTTTTATGTACTTAAGTGTACATCAAAGTTTACGCAATGAAGGAACAAGGCCAAGTGTAACAAACTGTAAATCCTCTAGTTAGATTTCCGAGTTGGGAATATTAAACCACAGCAGATAGGGTCAGAAGAGAATGCTGTTTGAAAGTGTTCTCTGCAGTGTCAGTTTGTGACATTGTCTGTTCTCTGCAGTTTGCTGAGCTGGAAGCTGTGGGGAAGAAGTGGAAACTATGTCCGGCGAACTTATCCAGTAAAGAAGCAAGCCCTAAAGCACTGTCCTGAGTTAAGAACAAAGCTGTGTGAGCAAGCTCGATGCGAGCGACGCCTGCACTGCAGGCCTGTCTTCTGTGATGGAAGCTTTGGATCTTTCTCTCTGGACTTCACTCCCTGCAGTATTTTACTGCCAGATAGCATGTGGTGCCTCTACTTGTAAATGTCAAATCTTTGAAATAAACTATTACAGATATTATGTTGTGCCAGTCTTGTGAACTGTGATGAGAATTAGTATCAAAAAAGAATCATGTGAACAATCAGCTGGGTTTTAAAGTTTGGCTGTACCGTAGAATTATTTGATTTGAAAATGAGGAGGCACTTCTCTGGGGTACTTGAGTTACATAGTCTTGTAGCCAGGTGTGGTGACACATACCCACAACTACAACACTCAGGAGGCTAGGGCAAGAGCACTGTAGGTTTGAGACTGGGTTACACAATGAGAACCAGTATCAAAATCAAATAACCATTTTTACAAATTTGTGGAACTACTGGGGTAAACCTAGGAGCAGCTATTCTCACCCTATCCACAGTTCTGAGTAGTAAGCCTTTAATCCAGGCCCACATTCTAAGTAAGTTTACTTTTTTTCCCTTTAACACCTTTCCTGTGTGTTAATCTCTTTCTCCTTTTCTTTTTTTCTTTTGAGATAGGGTCTTACTATAAACCTGACAGACATGAAGCTTTCTATGTAGATCAGGCTGGCCCACCAACCTCTGCCTCTAAAGTCCTGAGATTAAAGGTGTGTACCACCCGGCATGACTGTGGTACTCTAACTTGTGCTCCTTTCTGGCTGCTAACTGGATCAATAATATTGATTATTTTCCCACACCCTGAGCTTAGCAAGGCTGAAATCATTTCTGTACCAGAAACAAAGGAAAAGCAGGACTAAGTTCTAGGGTGCATGGTGGCTTAGTGCCTTCTCAGCTCTCATTTCCTTTTATATGCCCCTTACTCCAGCTGACCTGAATGGCTGCTTCCCTGGTCTTGAAACATGCCAGGCTGGCTGTACTACAGTGTGGATGCTTGCTGTTTTTGTCTAAAATATAGACGCTTCTTATAGGCACATGACTTGTCTCCTAATTTCTTTGTCACCCCACCTTCAGAAACAACTGTATCTGACTGGTGTTCACCTGCTGCTCTTATAACGGGGTAACATCAACCACACCCGCTTCTTGCTGAGCACCCAGGTGCCCACTTCTTAGTCCTATCTACTGTTGTAGGCTTAGCTGCCCCAGAGGCCTTAATTCCCTGAAAGCAAGGATTAAGGACTACTCAATCAGCTTACTCAAGTCCAGTGAGGGAGACTTTCTCCTGCAGTTCTGCCGACCTCTTTCCAAAAGCTCACCTGTAAGCTTAGATCCCAGAACTTGCACAAGCTTTAGGTTTTGATATTAAAGTATGTAACCCTCCTGGCTTGAGGCCCGCCTCTCATAACCACACTTCTCTGCTCACCTCCTGCTATTTGCCACGCCTCACTCCTGGTTCCAGTTACATCGGAAGTCCACCTCTACTGAGACCAAGAGAAGTCGCTGATTGGGCCAGCATGCGGACGAACTTGTGGGAGGGGTTTACCTCACCTATTCTATCTGTTGGCTTGTTACAAACAGGGCATTAAAGGCAAGATGGCTGAGCAGTCACGACTCCCGTCTAATTTTTTAACCTTCCACGTGGACAGGTATAACTTTGGACACCCTATTCTCTCCCAAACTCTCTCTTACCATTGCTTTTCCTTCTAACTCCATTTCCCAGAATAGCCCTCTCTTTTACGTTACTGCTGGGCGGTAACAAAAGTAGACAGAAGTGGCCACAAGTGATTTGCACTAGATGTAAAGCTATAAAGTCAATCTGGCAGTAACAGGCTCGTATACTGGACCGAACATCTTAAAGCTCATTACTCAAGAAGACTATACCTGGCAGCTGGGCAATGTTTCCATAAGAACACCAGAGAAACCATTTTACTCAGAAAACAAAATAAACCACCGCCACCACCACCGCCAC
>NW_022196904.1:186725664-186731101 GCF_008632895.1 Mastomys coucha
ACCACCACCACCACCACCACCAACAACAAACCAAAAAGCAAACTAAAAAATTCCTTTTTGGTGAAAACTATAATTTTTACAGAACATCCATTGACCTTTATTGGATTTGACAAAATCTGCATTATTAAAAGTAACCAAATTTGAGTTTATATTGAATCTGACAAGTTTTACAGTCTCTAGAATATTATGAAGGAAATGTCAACTGAGAAAGAAACAGAATAACCACATGCAAGATGCTCCTGTCCAGTGGGGAATTAGACCTGCAGGTGAAGTCAGATGTGCAGCACACAGAAAGGGCGACTTGCTCACTTGGCTGGGACGGCCTTCCTTCAGTAGGAAGAAGTGGAAAGATGGCAGGAATTCAAAGGTATATGCAGAATGGCTTCTGTTTCAAAATGGTAATAAAAATTTTGAAGTCATGGCACTAGGGCATCTTTGAAGAAAAGAATACCTTAAGCAGAGTAGGCCCGTTGCAGGATTCTCAGGTACTACATGTGGATTTTCAAGTAATGACGACTTTAATGCTCTCACTTGAGCAGCGGCTATCTGTTCTTCTTCTCGCCCTCTGGGGCTGGATCTGATTCACCATCACAGGGACACTTTTCCACACAGTTTCTAGGAAACCACCCTCTTACTCTTGAAGTACCTGAGGGAGAAAGTGATGCCACAGTGAAGCAGGAGGCAGGACCAGGTGACATTACCAGGAGCAGGTTCTACTGCTTCAAGTGAAGATAGGTTAGGACTTCCTGCTGTCCCCTCAGACAGGCCAGGGAATGGCTTCCAAATGGTTCCACCAAGCTAGGAAATAGGAAATATCTAGTCCTATCCCATCATCTAGGAACAGTGCTAGTGTGGTTTAGACAGTGCCTAGCAGGATCTGCGGTTACTGAACATATGGTGACTGCTCTGGCCTCCCATTACAATGCATTTCCTTCCTAAGACTTTTCTTGTTTTCTTCCTGTTTTTTGGAGAGAGTTTTGCTATGTAGTTCAGGTTCTGCTGGGAACTTAAGATCTGAATACTGGCTCACAGCCATCTGCTCCCAGGCTATGAATGTCTACACCAGAATCACCTAAGCTGTCATATGCAGTGAACTTATGACTAACCTAAGTGTTTTCTTCCAGTGTCTCCCTGTGAGCAGCTTGGGCTGTGACAAGCTGCTCTTCTTAGTAATTCTGTGCTTCAGTTTCACTGCTGACCAAAACATGGTTCCTGCCTCAGACATCCATCAGAATTTATCTGATTAATTTTAAAAATCAGCATACAGAGTAATGAGTTTTCTCATGATAATGGTCCTTCCATCCCACCCCGCCTTCCTCCTACCCCCCTTCCTAATAACCCGTTTATTTTCATGTCATGGGTCTGTATCCAATTACCTCTCTTTTAAAGCTGTTTTATCCTTCTAGTTTACATGTACCCAAACCACTGGCTAGAATCTATATATGAAAACAAGTTGTAGTGTTTGTCTGAATCTCATAATGAATTTCAGTTGCATCCATTTTCTTGGAAATGGTATTTAACATTTCTTTAAAGATGAAAAAACTTCTACTGTGTGTATATGCTGTATTTCCTCTACCCATTCATCTACTGGTGAGTATCTGGGCTGGTGTTTTCCTTAGCTAATTGTGAATATTTCTGCAATAGATTATTGTATGCAAGAGTCTATGTGGCAGGGCTGAAGAGTCATTTAAGTATATACTCTGGGTTGGCACCACCTGAGTAACATGGAAGTTCTATTTTGAGTTTTTTGAGGAAACCTCCACATTGTTTCTGGGGGCTGTAGCAGTCTACCATCCCAAGTGCAGTGACCAGGGGTTCCTGGTCTCCAGCACATTTCTTGTCATTTGCCTTGTCTTGTCACATAGCTGGCAGCTATTTGAGTTGTGACATTCCCAGTCCCCTGGCTTCGCTGGCTCCTGACATTATTCCGACAGGTCTGCCTTTGCCTTTTTCTTTGCCTTTTGCAGTCTGACATCTTGCCTGGGGTCTTCTCCGACCAGGACTATTTGGGCTCTACACATACCCTGTGCTTGGGTGTCCACTTCTTCTCAGTGTGTGAAACCTCCAATTTCATTGACTAAGATGTCTGTGAAATTAGACTATCTCTTAATTTTATTCTCTTTTCTTAGGTTTCATTTCTTGAATGCATTCCAGAGATTTTGGAAGTTTCTGTCTTGCTGTTTTGTTTTCCTATGTTTGGGCGTATCACTGTCTCGAGCCATGTGTCTGTAACCATGTTCTGCCTGGTTATGCTAACACCTGCTTTCTTTCTTTCCACTGCTTTCCAGAATTTCTGTTTGTTTGTCAGTATCTTAATTACTTACTGAATTTTTCCTGCACTTTTAAATTTCTTGCCAATTGACTGACATGTCTTTAGTAATGTTCTCACCTAGGTTCTGAACTGCTTCCTTACCGCCCTCGCCTGCTCTGCAGTAAAGACTGGACAGTGATCCTTTTAGGATGCAGGACTCTCAAGGCTTTCCCCAGCATTTTAGCTATGTCCAGAGCTGTAGTTTTTGGGATTGAGAAGCTGTGAGCTTGGGTAGGTGTCCTCGAGCTGTAGTCTGAGGTTTGTACATTTCTGTCTGCTGGGATGGACGTGCCCTCTGCTCCTTTCTCCTTAGTTTCGTTTGAGGTGGGTTAGTTTCCCAGTTAGTGTCTTCACTTCAGTAGCATGGAAAGACAGCAGTGCTGGTGCTTCTCTGCACTGGGAAGGCACATGCAGACTTCAACTGTGGGGCCTGGGGCAGCAGCGCTGGGCTCTGAACGGGGAAAACGCAACTTGTCGTTTTTAGGTTAGGAGTGTCAGTAAGTAGGCAAATAAGAGGGAATTGGGAAGAAAGGGGAGGAGTCAAGTAGGGAGCAAAGTGCTTGCTTTGGAGGTAAGAGAAGCAGGACAACAGGAGGATGGAAACTTCAGGAAGGACAAGGCCAACAGACACAGCCCAGCATTGAAGCACAGATGCCGAGGTCAGACTAAAGAGAAAATAGTGAGAATGGGTAAGGTGGACACAGGCCTCGCAGCCTTGGCCAGCAGCTCTTCCTGGCTGTCTGTTGTAGCAGTCTGCAGGTAGGGCTGCGAGTCTCAAATTTCAAACAAATTCAGTGATCTCTTCCTGATGAGAGGCATTTCTGTGGGGAAACTCACTTCCTGTTGGAATTCTCAGGTCTTAGACCACGCCCCTGTGTCCCACGTCAGTTACAACTCTGGTTTTTGTTCTTTTTGTTTTTGTTTTTGCAGTGCAAGGCTTTCTGTGACTTTTTCTGGACAGACATGCCTGCCACAAGCCATGTGGCTAGCAACACAGTGGCAGAGCTCGCTTTTCCCTTAGTAACTCTAGGTGCCCACGCAGAACCGCAGCTTTAAGTTCATGTGCCAGACTTCTGTCTCCACAGCCTGTCATATTCTAGGGCTATCTCTCCACAGCCTGTCATATTCTAGGGCTATCTCTCCACAGACTCTAGCTGCATGTCCATAGCCGGGATGGTCTCCCTCCAGCTCATTCCTCTCACAGTGCCCATGTCCAGGAGGGGATAGCATCTTCATGGAAGCTGATGGCCAGGCCAAGCATGAACAGCATGACGCAGTCAGGTACTGGCCTGAACCTGGTCTTGGTCTTCCTCCAGGTACTTCTCTTCTAGGAATAGTCTAATGTTTTTATCTTGACCTTGTCTTTGACTGGGTTGTGTGCAGGTGGCTTCTAATCTACCGTATTCTGCACAGATGCCTATGGGGACTATACAAGTACCTGCCATATAGTCAAGTAAAGGCTTAGATGGTAGCTCATCTCAGCAAACCCTGAGCAATGTAAGTGCTGCAGAGAGATATGTGCAAGAAGCAGCCTTAGATGGTAGCTCATCTCAGCAAACCCTGACAATGTAAGTGCTGCAGAGAGATGTGTAAGAAGCATCCTTGTTTGTCTACATAGTTCCCTAGTATATTTTACATGTGATTATGCGTAAGTTATCCTTACGAATTTGGGGTTACTGCTAACGGTCACATACTTTAAACATACCCTTCCACTTCCATACCTTCTATGAAGGAATCATCAAGAATTTTGTCTCCATACAACCAGTATCTGAAATATTTAAAAGGTTAAATTAAATATTTTTGAAGTTAATGCCACTTTTCCTATTGAATAAATGGAACATTCCCATCTCTTACCTTAACCCTCTTGTTGCTAAAATGAACTCTCCTTTCTGCAGCTGTATCCGAGGCTCCTCAGTGCAGGGGCTTGTAAAGAAGGTCCTCACTCCTCTGTTCAAAGGGCAACAGGCACCACTATAATCTTCTATGACTTTATAGCGAACCTGCCAGCAGTGGTCAGAAGAATAACCTCAGTATTTACATAGCTGAGTTCTTTCAAGCTTGAATACAAAAATTCAAGTTTAGATCCAAACTGTCCAATGATAAAACATCTTTCCTACCAATTTCTCACTAGGGAAGGATATTTCTGGTTTTTGGGCTTCTCCAAACCATCATTTCAAGCATACATCTCCTATGAATATGATCTGTGTCCAGGAGAACGTCCTGTAATGATGGATGTGTTTGTATGTCTCTCTCTGGTCTTAAATGGGTTGTTAGACAGACACTTGTGGCTACAGGGTGCTTAGTGTGGCCAGTATAAAAAGGTCCTTAATTTTTATTGTATTTATTTTTAACTTAGACCCCCTTTGGGCACAGATGGCATCATCACTATCCGACAGTGTGGTTGTAAATGTGGTCTCATCAGCTGACTAAAAGCATTTTTCTAGGCCAGCAGTATACACTGACTAAATGCCTTAGAAACTTCAAGCTTAAAGTATTTCAAAGAAAACAAGTCAACAGCACCAGCTGGGCGTGGGCTACTTGTCTGAGACCAGCACTCCAGAGGCAGAGGAAGGTGGGGCTCTGAGTTTGAGACCATCACAGACACACAGTGAGACAGTCTGAAAAAAGTGAATTCCATTGTATTTCAACAAATATAAGGAAATAATGATCCCTGGCGCCCACATAGTAGGAGATTTCCATAACACTCTCTGTGCTATATACATGCATGCACAATAAAATAATAAATGTAACAAGAAAGGAAGAATATTTAATCAAAGCCAACTGTTTTAAGCTACACCGAAACACTGTGCCCAACTGGAGAAAACAGAAATCAGTGCCATTGCAAATAAGCCACTTACACTTCTGACTCTCTTGTCCGCCTTTTGTTTCAACTGTTCTATCTGTTTGGAAGACATAAAAGGAAAAAGATTAAGTATTCTGAGTCAGCCCTGACAAGCCCCCCCCCACCCCCATCAGAGTGTGTTTAAGGCACCCCAAGCCCCAGTGTCTGGCCCTTTGTATTTGTTGAGCCACAGTCTTGGATGGAGCCCTCTCAGCATCTGCTCTCTGAAGTCCCACCTCTGTGCACTCTTGGAGTGCTCCCAGGGACCAGGGCTGGGGGGGGGG